>NC_057804.1:319092319-319098698 GCF_018294505.1 Triticum aestivum | reverse complement strand
AGTATGCAACAGGTTTGCCATCTTGTAATAACACACCTCCTAATCCAATTCCACTAGCATCACATTCAAGCTCAAAAGTCTTATTAAAATCAGGAAGTTGGAGTAAAGGAGCATGTGTCAACTTATCTTTCAATACCGTGAAGGCTTCTTCCTGTGCGGTACCCCAAACAAAAGGCACATCCTTCTTTGTAAGCTCGTTGAGAGGTGCAGCAATGGTGCTGAAATCTCTCACAAAACGCCTATAGAATCCAGCGAGGCCAAGAAAACTCCTCACTTGTGTGACCGTTTTGGGCTGCGGCCAACTCTCAATAGCTTCAATCTTGGCTTTATCAACTTCAATTCCCTGTGGAGTAACAACATAGCCAAGAAAAGATACTCGGTCGGTGCAAAAGGTGCACTTCCCAAGGTTACCAAACAAACGTGCATCACGTAGAGCAATAAAAACAGCACGTAAATGTTCCGAATGTTCCTCCAAAGATCTGCTATAAATCAATATGTCATCAAAGTAAACTACCACAAATCGTCCAATGAAAGCACGTAAAACTTCGTTCATTAATCTCATGAAAGTACTAGGTGCATTAGTTAACCCAAAAGGCATGACTAACCACTCATATAATCCAAACTTAGTTTTAAATGCTGTTTTCCATTCATCTCCCAATTTCATACGAATTTGATGGTAGCCACTACGCAAATCAACTTTGGAGAATATTGTAGAGCCACTCAATTCATCAAGCATATCATCTAGCCTAGGAATAGGATGACGATAACGAATAGTAATATTATTAATGCCTCTACAATCAACACACATACGTGATGTACCATCCTTTTTCGGCACTAGAATAATAGGAACAGCACAAGGACTAAGGGATTCGCGTATATAACCTTTGTCGAGAAGCTCTTGTACTTGACGCATAATCTCCTTCGTCTCCTCTGGATTGGTACGGTATGGTGCACGGTTTGGCAGTGAAGCACCGGGAATTAAGTCAATCTGATGCTCAATCCCTCGAATAGGTGGTAATCCTGGTGGCACGTCTTGTGGAAAAACGTCAGCGAACTCCTGCAAAATGTTAGTGACAGCAGGAGGCAAAGAGGAAGGCACGTCCTCGAATGAAAATAATGCCTCTTTGCACACAAAAGCATAGCAAACAGATTTGCTGAAATCTAGCTCATCAATATCAGATTTGGTGGCAAATAAACATGCACTTTTCAATTTAATTTCAGAAGCAACACTAGATGGTTTATTATTAGGCTTCATTTGTTGCTCAAATTCTTTTGCCACAATCTGATTTTCACTCTTATTCTTCTCCTGTTGTGCTTTATTAGCTCTATTAATATCATCTTTCAAAATGGAATCAGGAGTCATAGGAAGCAAAGTAATATTTTTATCCTTATGAACAAGAGTATAGTGATTGTTTCTACCATGGTGTACAGAATTTTTATCAAATTGCCATGGTCTACCAAGTAATAAGGAACATGCTTGCATAGGTACCACATCACAATCAACATAATCAACTTATGTAGAGATACTAAAATGCACACGAACAGTACGTGTTACCTTAACCTTGCCGCTGTTGTTGAACCATTGGATGTAGTAAGGATGTGGATGTGGTCTTGTGGTGAGAGAAAGCTTCTCCACCATCTCCATGCTAGCCAAATTGTTGCAGCTCCCTCCGTCTATTATGACGCGCACAGAACGTTCCTTCACAACTCCCTTGGTATGGAACAAATTGTGCCTCTGATTTTGCTCAGCTTGTGTGACCTGCACACTCAAAACACGTTGAGCAACTAAACATTCATACCTGTCAGCGTCTTCAGGAGCCATGTATTGCGTCTCATGATCAGAATCATCTCCACCATGTTCTTCACGTGTAATAAGAGCCAAAGTCTCCTCATCATAGTCACTAGCGGACTCATATCCACCATCCGCGATAGCAATCATCACACGCGGAGATTTGCATTCTCTCGCATAATGACCTCCTCCCTTACAACGACGACAAATAATATCACTTGTGTGCCCTGTTGATGCCATGGAAGAAGAAGAACGCTGTGCAGGCCCCGCAGGTGCGCTCTTGGCAGATAATGGTGGTTGTGCCTGTTTTCTTGTATCACGGCTGGAGGTGGCACCGGATGGAGGTGCTGGTGCAGTTGAAGTACAAGATGCACGTGGTGTCCATGATGAAGGTCGGCCTGCAGAAAAGTTAGTTCGCCCCAATGCTTGTCGATCCTGCACTTCATGTTCAGCTTTACAAGCAAGATGGAATAAACGAGTGATACTAGTATACTCCTTATAGTCTAGAATGGTCTGAATCTCTCTATTTAATCCACCTAGAAAACGTGCAAGCATAGCTTCATTCTCCTCAACAATACCACATCTAATCATGCCAGTTTGTAATTCCTGATAATATTCTTCTACAGAATTTTTCCCTTGTCTTAAACGCTGCAATTTTTGAAGCAATTCACGTTGATAATATGGTGGAACCCAACGCGTACGCATAGCAGTTTTCAAAGCAGCCCAAGTAGTTGGAATAGGATATAATCTACAATGTTCAGACCACCATACACATGCAAAACTAGTGAAAGCACAAACGGCAGCAGCAACTCGTCTCTCCTCAGGATATTGTAAACATGTAAATCGTTGTTCAGTTTCTAACTCCCAAGTAAGATATATATCAGGAACATATCTACCCTCAAATGGTGGAATATTCAATTTTAGTTTAGGAATATGGACATCATCTCGTACCTGAGGTGGTGGTGCAGGCCTACCATTACGAATATATACCTGAGGTCGACCTGCTGGTGGTGGTGCTGGTGGCTGCTCGTAGATCTGATTTTGATCAACCTCATCCTCATAATCGCCCGCATACTCATCATCCTCCTGGGTACCAGCAGGAGCAGTAGCAGGAGCCAAAGAAGCACCAACAGCAGTAACAGCGGCACCAGAATTTTGTCCTAGCTCAATAGGAACACGCTGTGCTCGTCCATACTGACTCGGAAGGGGGCGTAGTTGTTGTTGTTGCAGAGGTACGACAGGTGCAGCCTGATAGAGGCAAAGGTGTCCCGTCTTTCGATGAGATGGTGGATTTCGCTTTGGTGGAAGTCGACTTTGACGATCCGACTACGAACGTGCGAGGACGTCGCGCCTTAGCAATCGCTAAACCAACTCCGAGAGGTTATTGACCACGCCGGAGCACGATCAACCTAACCACGAAGGTCTGTTTCCTGCGAGCAAACGAAGAACAAGCAAGAAACTAAGATTGCAATCTGGATATTGCGAATATAAGATGAAAGCTTTATTGATCAAGGTGGGGTTCTGTGACGCCTTTGTCTGGTCGTTGAACACAAACGAAGTACGCGAAGTTGCAGCTATGGCGAACTTTTAATCTAAACAAAACCCAAAGTCTAAATGATGCCCTAAGGGCTGTATATATGGAGGAAGAGGGGGGGAATTTCGTGGCCCTTGGTGGAGGGGTCCGAAATCAACCCAATCTCTTGTTTCCCCACACATACGGACTCTAAAAATAGCCTATACTTATGTATTTCGAAATTACATGGGCCTGGCCCAATAATAAGGTGACGCAGCACCTAAAATAGCCTCGGGACGAAATTTATGAAGTGGCGTCTTGTATATTTCGTCCAAGGCTTCATGCACCCATTATGGTGGCTTCAAAGTCCTGAAATCATCACTTGTAACTCCGTTCTTGTTTCCCTTGCGCATGCCATCATCTCCATGCTTGTTCTTGCTCCAATGTTCATCCTTCTCCAAGCTAGGCCCTTCATTTGTAAGCAAAACAAATGTATCCAATTTAGGCAGCATCATATTCTCATGAACATTAGAATCATTACCAAGAAACGAAAGTACCTGGTAATTTAGTTGGCGTGCACGAGCTCTAGTAATTGGTCCAGTATGTATAGCAGCAGGGGCTGTGGGTGTAACAATTGTATTGATGTCCTCATCACACTAGATGGTTTATTATTAGGTTTCATTTGTTGCTCAAATTCTTTTGCCACAATCTTATTTTCACTCTTATTCGTCTCCTGTTTTGCTTTATTAGCTCTATTAATATCATCTTTCAAAATGGAATCAGGAGTCATAGGAAGCAAAGTAATATTTTTATCCTTATGAACAAGAGTATAGTGATTGTTTCTACCATGGTGTACAGAATTTTTATCAAATTGCCATGGTCTACCAAGTAATAAGGAACATGCTTGCATAGGTACCACATCACAATCAACATAATCAGCATATGTAGAGATACTAAAATGCACACGAACAGTACGTGTTACCTTAACCTTGCCGCTGTTGTTGAACCATTGGATGTAGTAAGGATGTGGATGTGGTCTTGTGGTGAGAGAAAGCTTCTCCACCATCTCCATGCTAACCAAGTTGTTGCAGCTCCCTCCGTCTATGATGACGCGCACAGAACGTTCCTTCACAACTCCCTTGGTATGGAACAAATTGTGCCTCTGATTTTGCTCAGCTTGTGTGACCTGCACACTCAAAACACGTTGAGCAACTAAACATTCATACCTGTCAGCGTCTTCAGGAGCCATGTATTGCGTCTCATGATCAGAATCATCTCCACCATGTTCTTCACGTGTAATAAGAGCCAATGTCTCCTCATCATAGTCACTAGCGGACTCATATCCACCATCCGCGGTAGCAATCATCACACGCGGAGATTTGCATTCCCTCGCATAATGACCTCCTCCCTTACAACGACGACAAATAATATCACTTGTGTGCCCTGTTGATGCCATGGAAGAAGAAGAACGTTGTGCAGGCCCCGCAGGTGCGCTCTTGGCAGATAATGGTGGTTGTGCCTGTTTTCTTGTATGACGGCTGGAGGTGGCACCGGATGGACGTGCTGGTGCAGTTGAAGTAGAAGATGCACGTGGTGTCCATGATGAAGGTCGGCCTGCAGAAAAGTTAGTTCGCCCCAATGCTTGTCGATCCTGCACTTCACGTTCAGCTTTACAAGCAAGATGGAATAAACGAGTGATATTAGTATACTCCTTATAGTCTAGAATGGTCTGAATCTCTCTATTTAATCCACCCAGAAAACGTGCAAGCATAGCTTCATTCTCCTCAACAATACCACATCTAATCATGCCAGTTTGTAATTCCTGATAATATTCTTCTACAGAATTTTTCCCTTGTCTTAAACGCTGCAATTTTTGAAGCAATTCACGTTGATAATATGGTGGAACCCAACGCGTACGCATAGCAGTTTTCAAAGCAGCCCAAGTAGTTGGAATAGGATATAATCTACAATGTTCAGACCACCATACACATGCAAAACTAGTGAAAGCACAAACGGCAGTAGCAACTCGTCTCTCCTCAGGATATTGTAAACATGTAAATCGTTGTTCAGTTTCTAACTCCCAAGTAAGATATATATCAGGAACATATCTACCCTCAAATGGTGGAATATTCAATTTCAGTTTAGGAATATGGACATCATCTCGTACCTGAGGTGGTGGTGCAGGCCTACCATTACGAAGATATACCTGAGGTCGACCTGCTGGTGGTGGTACAGGTGGCTGCACGTAGTGTTGATTTTGATCAACCTCATCCTCATAGTCTCCCACATAATCATCCTCCTCCGCATCAGCAGCAGGAGCCACAGAAGTATCAACAGCAGCACCAACAGTTTGGCCAAACGCAAGAGGAACACGGCTTGCTCGGCGGAGGTCTGCTTCGCGACGTGGAGGTAGTCGTTGTTGTTGTTGTTGTTGGAGAGGTGCGTTAGCTGTAGCGGGTGGTGGTGGTGGAAGACGCGTGAGCAATTCATTAAACTTGTTATCGAGCTTTGTTTCGAACGTCTTCTCAAAGCCAGTGATCTTCTCCATGGCTTCTTCAAAATTGTTCAGCACATCTTGCACCTGTTCAGTCATCATTTGCTGAAACTTATCATGAAGCTCCTTGTTCGATAAATTCTCCCAGTCAATCTCGTCGGCTTGTGATCCTGGCATGGTTAACAGCAATAGAAACACACAAGAATATGATCCTACAGACTACGAACAAGTGGTGGTGGTGGGTGTCACAAATCCGTCAAGCAAATCTCAAATTCTTACCAGTTCTTACCCAGCAGCAGGCGGTGATCGGCAACCGTTGTAGTCAAAAACTCTCAAAGCTTGGATAAAGCGATTACCAGGGAGAGTCAAACACACGACGTAGATGTATGTGGAGCTGGGAAGGCTTATAATATGGTAGCAAAAAGGGTCAGCAATAATCAATTCAGAGATGCAAAGTTGAATAAACGCTCAACGACGGTACTGTGCTGGTCCTAGGCTAGACTGTGCTAGAGACGCGAGCCTAGAACACTAACAAAATCACGGCGCGGCACGTAAACAAGGGAAAAGCACACTCTGGAATTTT
>NC_057804.1:318975029-319092190 GCF_018294505.1 Triticum aestivum | reverse complement strand
AGTGTCTCAAAACTCTTCTTAGCTCAAACTGACAGGATGGGCACGAAATTCTTTTGACCAATTTTTTTTTTTTTGACTGCCCGGACCCAAAAACTGGAAACGGGTCAAAAAAAACTTCCTATAATGGCACCTGTCTCAAAACACTCAGAAACACCTAAAAATAGGATAGCCAGAAATTTTTTCGAAAAATGCGTTTTCGAAAAATTTTGGGCCTAAACGGAGCGTGGCTACCCGAATTTTTTTTTTTCCGAAACCTACTCCGGCAAGGAAACACGAATCGGAATCTAGATTGATCCCGAAAACAAACCTAATAAGCAAGGAACTCGGATTGGTGGTGGATATATGGTGGTGGTATATGGCAGCGGATTGGTGGTGGTATATGGATACGGATTCGGAGCGGTGGTGGTAGATGGCAGGGGCGATGATGATGGTGCGGCGACGGCGTGACAACTTGTGAACAGAACTCGAAACTCTAAAAGACTAGACGCTAAGACCAGCAACTGAACACGACGATGCAACCGCAAATTCAACAAAGCAAATACAGAAAAGATTATGCAAGGCTCAGATTGGTTCGGATGGGATGAACTAACCCTAATTTTTTTTTGGCTTTTTCGTGGACTATAGGTATGAAGAACAGACTCGATCTAAACTACGAAAAACTGTAAAATCTCACCGAGCAACCTGGAAATCTGATACCACTTGATAGAGGCGGGGTGTCCCGTCTTTCGATGAGATGATGGATTTCGCTTTGGTGGAAGTCGACTTTGACGATCCGACTACGAACGTGCGAGGACGTCGCGCCTTAGCAATCGCTAAACCAACTCCGAGAGGTTATTGACCACGCCGGAGCACGATCAACCTGACCACGAGGGTCTGTTTCCTGCGAGCAAACGAAGAACAAGCAAGAAACTGAGATTGCAATCTGGATATTGCGAATATAAGATGAAAGCTTTATTGATCAAGGTGGGGTTCTGTGACGCCTTTGTCTGGTCGTTGAACACAAACGAAGTACGCGAAGTTGCAGCTATGGCGAACTTTTAATCTAAACAAAACCCAAAGTCTAAACGATGCCCTAAGGGCTGTATATATGGAGGAAGAGGGGGGGGAATTTCGTGGCCCTTGGTGGAGGGGTCCGAAATCAACCCTATCTCTTGTTTCCCCACACATACGGACTCTAAAAATAGCCTATACTTATGTATTTCGAAATTACATGGGCCTGGCCCAATAATAAGGTGACGCAGCACCTAAAATAGCCTCGGGACGACATTTATGAAGTGGCATCTTGTATATTTCGTCCAAGGCTTCATGCACCCATTATGGTGGCTTCAAAGTCCTGAAATCATCACTTGTAACTCCGTTCTTGTTCCCCTTGCGCATGCCATCATCTCCATGCTTGTTCTTGCTCCAATGTTCATCCTTCTCCAAGCTAGGCCCTTCATTTGTAAGCAAAACAAATGTATCCAATTTAGGCAGCATCATATTCTCATGAACATTAGAATCATTACCAAGAGACGAAAGTACCTGGTAATTTAGTTGGCGTGCACGAGCTCTAGTAATTGGTCCAGTATGTATAGCAGCAGGGGCTGTGGGTGTAACAATTGTATTGATGTCCTCATCATCCTCCCCTTCTTGAAATGAAGTCGTCCTCGACGGAAGTTCATCTTCCTCACCCAAATAAGGCTTCAAATCTGCAATGTTAAAAGTGGGACTAACCCCAAAATCTGCAGGCAGCTCAAGTTTATATGCATTATCATTTATTTTCTCTAACACCTTAAAGGGACCATCAGCACGTGGCATTAACTTTGATTTGCGCAAATCAGGAAATCTATCCTTGCGCAAATGTAACCAAACAAGATCTCCAGGTGCAAACACAACATGTTTTCTACCCTTATCTCCAGCAAGTTTATATTTAGCATTCATGCGCTCAATGTTTTCCTTAGTTAACTCATGCATTTTTAAAATCAATTCAGCACGTTGTTTAGCATCAAAACTAATCTTCTCCGAAGATGGAAGAGGCAACAAATCAATAGGTGCACGAGGTAGGAAACCATACACAACTTCAAAAGGGCACATCTTAGTAGTAGAATGCAATGAACGATTATAAGCAAATTCAATATGAGGCAAGCATTCCTCCCACATTTTCTTATTATTCTTCAAAACAGCCCTAAGCATAGTAGACAACGTTCTATTGACTACTTCAGTTTGTCCATCAGTTTGGGGGTGACAAGTAGTACTAAAAAGCAGTTTAGTCCCCAACTTAGCCCATAAACATCTCCAAAAGTGGCTAAGAAATTTAGTATCACGATCTGAAACAATAGTATTTGGCACACCATGCAAGCGAATAATTTCACGAAAGAACAAATCAGCAACATTAACAGCATCATCGCTTTTATGACATGGTATAAAGTGTGGTATATGGATATGGATCGGTGGTGGTATATGGACACGGATTGGTGGTGGTATATGGATACGGATTCGGTGCGGTGGTGGTAGATGGCAGGGGCGATGATGATGGTGCGGCGGCGGCGTGACAACTTATGACCAGAACTCGAAACTCTAAAAGACTAGACTCTAAGACCAGCAACTAGACACGACGATGCAACCGCAAATTCAACAAAGCAAAACCCTAAAAAGATTATGCAAGGCTCAGATTGGTTCGGATATGATGAACTAACCCTAATTTTTTTTTGTGGCTTTTTCGTGGACTATAGGTATGAAGAACAGACTCGATCTAAACTACTAAAAAACTGTAAAATCTCACCGAGCAACCTGGAAATCTGATACCACTTGATAGAGGCAAAGGTGTCCCGTCTTTCGATGAGATGTGGATTTCGCTTTGGTGGAAGTCGACTTTGACGATCCGACTACGAACGTGCGAGGACGTCGCGCCTTAGCAATCGCTAAACCAACTCCGAGAGGTTATTGACCACGCCGGAGCACGATCAACCTGACCACGAGGGTCTGTTTCCTGCGAGCAAACGAAGAACAAGCAAGAAACTAAGATTGCAATCTGGATATTGCGAATATAAGATGAAAGCTTTATTGATCAAGGTGGGGTTCTGTGACGCCTTTGTCTGGTCGTTGAACACAAACGAAGTACGCGAAGTTGCAGCTATGGCGAACTTTTAATCTAAACAAAACCCCAAAGTCTAAACGATGCCCTAAGGGCTGTATATATGGAGGAAGAGGGGGGGAATTTCGTGGCCCTTGGTGGAGGGATCCGAAATCAACCCTATCTCTTGTTTCCCCACACATACGGACTCTAAAAATAGCCTATACTTATGTATTTCGAAATTACATGGGCCTGGCCCAATAATAAGGTGACGCAGCACCTAAAATAGCCTCGGGACGAAATTTATGAAGTGGCATCTTGTATATTTCGTCCAAGGCTTCATGCACCCATTATGGTGGCTTCAAAGTCCTGAAATCATCACTTGTAACTCCGTTCTTGTTCCCCTTGCGCATGCCATCATCTCCATGCTTGTTCTTGCTCCAATGTTCATCCTTCTCCAAGCTAGGCCCTTCATTTGTAAGCAAAACAAATGTATCCAATTTAGGCAGCATCATATTCTCATGAATATTAGAATCATTACCAAGAAACGAAAGTACCTGGTAATTTAGTTGGCGTGCACGAGCTCTAGTAATTGGTCCAGTATGTATAGCAGCAGGGGCTGTGGGTGTAACAATTGTATTGATGTCCTCATCAACGCGAAGTTGCATCTATGGCGAACTTTTAATCTAAACAAAACCCAAAGTCTAAACGATGCCCTAAGGGCTGTATATATGGAGGAAGAGGGGGGAATTTCGTGGCCCTTGGTGGAGGGGTCCGAAATCAAACCTATCTCTTGTTTCCCCACACATACGGACTCTAAAAATAGCCTATACTTATGTATTTCGAAATTACATGGGCCTGGCCCAATAATAAGGTGACGCAGCACCTAAAATAGCCTCGGGACGAAATTTATGAAGTGGCATCTTGTATATTTCGTCCAAGGCTTCATGCACCCCTTATGGTGGCTTCAAAGTCCTGAAATCATCACTTGTAACTCCGTTCTTGTTCCCCTTGCGCATGCCATCATCTCCATGCTTGTTCTTGCTCCAATGTTCATCCTTCTCCAAGCTAGGCCCTTCATTTGTAAGCAAAACAAATGTATCCAATTTAGGCAGCATCGTATTCTCATGAACATTAGAATCATTACCAAGAAACGGAAGTACCTGGTAATTTAGTTGGCGTGCACGAGCTCTAGTAATTGGTCCAGTATGTATAGCAGCAGGGGCTGTGGGTGTAACAATTGTATTGATGTCCTCATCATGTTTGCTATGCTTTTGTGTGCAAAGAGGCATTATTTTCATTCGAGGACATGCCTTCCTCTTTGCCTCCTGCTGTCACTAACATTTTGCAGGAGTTCGCTGACGTCTTTCCACAAGACGTGCCACCGGGATTACCGCCTATTCGAGGGATTGAGCATCAGATTGACTTAATTCCCGGTGCTTCACTGCCAAACCGTGCACCATACCGTACCAATCCAGAGGAGACGAAGGAGATTATGCGTCAAGTACAAGAGCTTCTCGACAAAGGTTATATACGCGAATCCCTTAGTCCTTGTGCTGTTCCTATTATTCTAGTGCCGAAAAAGGATGGTACATCATGTATGTGTGTTGATTGTAGAGGCATTAATAATATTACTATTCGTTATCGTCATCCTATTCCTAGGCTAGATGATATGCTTGATGAATTGAGTGGCTCTACAATATTCTCCAAAGTTGATTTGCGTAGTGGATACCATCAAATCCGTATGAAATTGGGAAATGAATGGAAAACAGTATTTAAAACTAAGTTTGGATTAAATGAGTGGCTAGTCATGCCTTTTGGGTTAACTAATGCACCTAGTACTTTCATGAGATTAATGAACGAAGTTTTACGTGCTTTCATTGGATGATTTGTGGTAGTTTACTTTGATGACATATTGATTTATAGCAGATCTTTGGAAGAACATTTGGAACATTTACGTGTTGTTTTTATTGCTCTACGTGATGCACATTTGTTTGGTAACCTTGGGAAGTGCACCTTTTGCACCGACCGAGTATCTTTTCTTGGCTATGTTGTTACTCCACAGGGAATTGAAGTTGATAAAGCCAAGATTGAAGCTATTGAGAGTTGGCCACAGCCCAAAACGGTCACACAAGTGAGGAGTTTTCTTGGCCTCGCTGGATTCTATAGGTGTTTTGTGAGAGATTTCAGCACCATTGCTGCACCTCTCAATGAGCTTACAAAGAAAGATGTGTCTTTTCTTTGGGGTACCGCACAGGAAGAAGCCTTCTCGGTATTGAAAGATAAGTTGACACATGCTCCTTTACTCCAACTTCCTGATTTTAATAAGACTTTTGAGCTTGAATGTGATGCTAGTGGAATTTGATTAGGAGGTGTGTTATTACAAGATGGCAAACCTGTTGCATACTTTTCTGAAAAATTGAGTGGGCCTAGTCTGAATTATTCTACTTATGATAAAGAATTATATGCTCTTGTTCGGACTTTAGAAACATGGCAACATTATTTATGACCCAAAGAATTTGTTATACATTTTGATCATGAATCTTTGAAACATATTAAAAGTGAAGCTAAACTGAATCGTAGACATGCTAAATGGGTTGAATTCATTGAGACTTTCCCTTATGTCATTAAACACAAGAAGGGAAAAGAAAATGTTATTGCTGATGCATTGTCTCGTCGCTATACTATGCTTTCACAACTTGACTTCAAAATATTTGGTTTGGAGACCATCAAAGATCAATATGTGCATGATGCTGATTTTAAAGATGTAATGCAGAATTGTAAAGAAGGTAGAATGTGGAACAAGTTTGTCGTTAACGATGGATTTGTGTTTCGTGCTAACAAGCTATGCATTCCAGCTAGCTCCGTTCGTCTTTTGTTGTTGCAGGAGGCGCATGGAGGAGGATTAATGGGACACTTTGGCGTGAAAAAGACGGAGGACGTACTTGCTACACATTTCTTTTGGCCAAAGATGAGACGGGATGTTGAGCGTTTTATTGCTCGATGCACTACATGTCAAAAAGCTAAGTCACGACTCAATCCTCATGGTTTATATATGCCTTTGCCTGTACCTAGTGTTCCTTGGGAGGATATATCTATGGACTTTGTTTTAGGTTTACCTCGAACAAAGAAGGGGAGGGATAGCATATTTGTTGTCGTGGATAGATTCTCGAAAATGGCACACTTCATACCATGTCATAAAAGCGATGATGCTGTTAATGTTGCTGATTTGTTCTTTCGTGAAATTATTCGCTTGCATGGTGTGCCAAATACTATTGTTTCAGATCGTGATACTAAATTTCTTAGCCACTTTTGGAGATGTTTATGGGCTAAGTTGGGGACTAAACTGCTTTTTAGTACTACTTGATGAGGACATGACTACCTTGGATATGACCAAAAATATTGCATATATGCATATTTGTCAGGTGATTTCTAGTGCAAACTATTCAATAATCTATTTATGTTATCCAGAACAAAAATACTTCACACACTTTTGTGTTTTGTCTAATTGCAGGTGTATGGGACATTTGTACAATCCACATATGAAGATAAGGAAGAAAGAGATCTTTATTTGCTGTCCAAAAAGTTCTCTCACGTCACTTTTGGCCCAAGAGAAGATAGAGTCCAAGTCTCTCACGTTCTGGATTCAGATTCGGACTGCACAGACACACCTGACTCAAAACGCACACAAGTTTTTCATACGGACTCCGAATTGGGTGCTTCTTTTTTTGTTGGAAACTAGATTTCGTGCACTTTCCAACCCAATTGGAATCACCTTCAAATTCGTCCGGAGCGTTGAGTTGTGGACGAAACAATCTGATGCTGCAGCAGAATCCGAGTCAAACTACAAGTCCAAAGGTGTTACATCACCTCCACTTGGGCCCATTGGCCTTGTACGACCTAGATTTAGTTTTAGGCTGCCTTGGGACGTCCTCCCACCTCCTTGGCCGCCACCCCTTGCTCCTATATAAGTAGATCCATCTAGTAGCTTTTCCTTGGGATTTGTTTAGTTAAAAGTTAGCCATTGCAACTTCGTGTACTTTGTTTGTGTCCAACGACCAGACCAAGACCGCTTACGGATCCCCATCTTTATCAAAACTTCATATATACTCGCAATATTCAGATTGCTTTTGTCATATTCTTGCTTGTTCTTCGATTGCTTGCAGGAATAGACCTTCGTGGTCAGGTTGATCGTGCTTCCGGCGTGGTCAATAACCTCAGGAGATTGGTTTAGCGATTGCTAAGGCGCAACGTCGTGCACGTTTGTAGTCGGATCGTCAAAGTCGTCTCCACCAAATCGATAGTTATCATCTCATCGAAAGATCGGGACACCCCGCCTCTATCAAGTGGTATCAGTTTTCAGGTTGCTCGGTGAGAATTTCCAGTTTTCCTAGATTAGATTTACTTTCTTACCTATTGTCCAAGAAAAAGCCACAAAAAAGAGTTAGATCTATTCATCCTTGGTCCAAGCCAGTCTGAGCCTTTGCAATTTTCTTTTCATTGATTGCATAGTTGAATTATCGATTGCATTGTCGTGTCGAGTTGCTGGTCTTAGTGTCTAGTTCGTTTAGAGTTTCGAGTTCTGTTCACATTAGTCACGCCACCGCTGCATCATTATCTCTTCCGCTGTCCACCACCCATCCATCAATTTCCACCACGTGCTACCCACCATTCATTGTCATAATAATAGTTGAGATCGTTCACATCTTCACTTGATCCAATCTGCATCTTATCTAGTTTGTTTTGGAAAGAGGGAGAAAAAAAGAGAGAAAAAAAAGAGAGAAAAAAAAGGAAAAAAAAAAGTCAGAGAAAAAAAAAGGAGAGAAAGAAAAAAAAAGTGTGAGGAAAAAAAAGAGAGAAGAAAAAAAAACAAAAAAATCGGCACAAACTTTTTCAGAGGAAAGTTGGAGACAAAGTTGTTGATATATCCTGCTTGGCTGTTGTTTCACCTCATTATCTTCACTGCTGTTGTGATCTTCACTTATATCTTGCTGTCAAGAGCTACTTAGTATCCTTCATTGATGCTAGTTGTGCTACGCCGTGACCTCATTAGTGTTCTAGGCTCGCGTCTCTAGTCCGGTCTAGCCTAGGACCAGCACAGTACCGTCGTTGAGCGTTTATTCAACATTGCATCTTTGAATTGATTATTGCTAATATTTTGCTACCATATATAGCCAACCCAGCTCCACATATTTCTACACCGTGTATACGTACGCTCCCCTGGCAATCGCTTTACTCAATATTCGGAGTTACTTGACACCGCTGGTTGCCGATCACCGCCTGCTGCATGGTAAGAACTTGTAAGACATTGATATTTGCTTTAATGTGAGCGTTTTACCACCACATCCTAGTAGTTATAGGAACATTATTTTTGGGTTTTGTTTCTTGTTCTACTAATCATGACAGGATCCAGAGTCAATTCATGGGCTTTGTCGATCGCGGGAGACGTGCCACCACCTTTGCAAATACCACAACCGTCACGAGAGGTGCACAAACATCCAAATGCACATGATCAGGTTAATGTATCTATACCACCATTTAATGGCCGTTTTAAACCTGCTTTATATATTGAATGGGAGTTCGACATAAAAAATATATTTGCTTCCCATAATTTCGATGAACATAAAAAGGTTAAGGTTGCGGTTGGTTCTTTCACTGGTTATGCTTTGGTTTGGTGGAGTGAATATTGTCGGTTACACCCTGATTATATACCTACTACTTGGGATGATTTGAAACTTGCCATGCGACATACTTTCGTCCCTGCTTATTATACTCGTGACATGATTAAGAAGTTGCATCACTTAAAACAAGGTAGTGAAACTGTAACAAAATATTATGATGATTTACAAACTACCTTGTTGCATTCCTCTTTAGAAGAAAGTGAAGATGATTTTATGGATAGATTTTGGGGAGGATTAAACCGTGATATTCAAGAGATACTAATTCATGAAGTGTGTTAACCTATGGACCATTTGTTTCATCTTGCTTGCAAAGCTGAACAGGAAATAAAACGACGTGTTGGCCACGAGGAGAACAAGCGCACGGTGCACATTCCAAGAGTTGATATGATTGTTCCTTCAACTACTAGGCATACTATGACAACCACATCCGTTGTTGTCAGGACTACATCACCCCCACCATGTGACACATCGCCCCCGAGAGTGGCTACATCATCTGAGGTGATCATAAGAGGTAATGACAAAGGTACTAATCTTCCATCTCTACATGAGAATGATGAATGCCTTGTCAATTTGAATGCACCATCTGATGAGCTACCCACTACTTTGATCACACCACCTATTTTAGAGGACTACGTTGATAATTTGACTTTGCCATGTGATCAAACAACTGAAATACCAACAATTTTGAGTGCACCCATTGAATTAACTATTGATGCAAAAGAACCAATGTTTAATCATTTTGATATGACCTCTAATCTTGGTGATGATTCTGTGTTGAATGACTTATTGCATGTTTTCTTATTTAAGCATGTTGTAGCATGTAAATTTGATGCAAGTAAGGTTTATTCACCAATGTTGGGATGGTTTAATGATGAACATTGTCAATCTTTTGAAATGAATAAGAGCTTCACTTATATGTGCAAACTGAGTTGCAAAATTTTCATGCCTTCTACTTCTTGTGCTAATTTTTTGGCTTTAGATTTTATGAACTATGCAAATTACTCATCTATTCATGTGTCATATATGCAAAAATCAAGGGAAGTAAAAATGGATGACATATACATATACAACATGTACACCTTGTCTCTTTTGTTAGCCACATTTCATATTAAGCAACGCCGAGGACGGCTTTATTTTCAAGAAGGGGAGGATGATGAGGACATGACTACCTTGGATATGACCAAAAATATTGCATATATGCATATTTGTCAGGTGATTTCTAGTGCAAACTATTCAATAATCTATTTATGTTATCCAGAACAAAAATACTTCACACACTTTTGTGTTTTGTCTAATTGCAGGTGTATGGGACATTTGTACAATCCACATATGAAGATAAGGAAGAAAGAGATCTTTATTTGCTGTCCAAAAAGTTCTCTCACGTCACTTTTGGCCCAAGAGAAGATAGAGTCCAAGTCTCTCACGTTCTGGATTCAGATTCGGACTGCACAGACACACCTGACTCAAAACGCACACAAGTTTTTCATACGGACTCCGAATTGGGTGCTTCTTTTTTTGTTGGAAACTAGATTTCGTGCACTTTCCAACCCAATTGGAATCACCTTCAAATTCGTCCGGAGCGTTGAGTTGTGGACGAAACAATCTGATGCTGCAGCAGAATCCGAGTCAAACTACAAGTCCAAAGGTGTTACATCACCTCCACTTGGGCCCATTGGCCTTGTACGACCTAGATTTAGTTTTAGGCTGCCTTGGGACGTCCTCCCACCTCCTTGGCCGCCACCCCTTGCTCCTATATAAGTAGATCCATCTAGTAGCTTTTCCTTGGGATTTGTTTAGTTAAAAGTTAGCCATTGCAACTTCGTGTACTTCGTTTGTGTCCAACGACCAGACCAAGACCGCTTACGGATCCCCACCATTATCAATACTTCATATATATTTGCAATATTCAGATTGCTTTATCATATTCTTGCTCGTTCTTCGATTGCTTGCAGGAATAGACCTTCGTGGTCAGGCTGACCGTGCTTCCAGAATCGTCAGTAACCTCAGGAGATTGGTTTAGCGATTGCTAAGGCGCAACGTCGTGCACGTTTGTAGTTGGATTGTCAAAGTCATCTCCACCAAATCGATAGTTATCATCTCATCGAAAGATCGGGACCCTGTCCTCTATCACTACTTGTCACCCCCAAACTGATGGACAAACTGAAGTAGTCAATAGAACGTTGTCTACTATGCTTAGGGCTGTTTTGAAGAATAATAAGAAAATGTGGGAGGAATGCTTGCCTCATATTGAATTTGCTTATAATCGTTCATTGCATTCTACTACTAAGATGTGCCCTTTTGAAGTTGTGTATGGTTTCCTACATTGATAGAGGCGGAGGTGTCCCGTCTTTTGATGAGATGATGGATATCGCTTTGGTGGAAGTCGACTTTGACGATCCGACTACGAACGTGCGAGGACGTCGCGCCTTAGCAATCGCTAAACCAACTCCGAGAGGTTATTGACCACGCCGGAGCACGATCAACCTGACCACGAGGGTCTGTTTCCTGCGAGCAAACGAAGAACAAGCAAGAAACTAAGATTGCAATCTGGATATTGCGAATATAAGATGAAAGCTTTATTGATCAAGGTGAGGTTCTGTGACGCCTTTGTCTGGTCGTTGAACACAAACGAAGTACGCGAAGTTGCAGCTATGGCGAACTTTTAATCTAAGTTGAACTTGCCTCATATTGAATTTGCTTAGAATCGTTCATTGCATTCTACTACTAAGATGTGCCCTTTTGAAGTTGTGTATGGTTTCCTACCTTGATAGAGGCGGAGGTGTCCCGTCTTTTGATGAGATGATGAATATCGCTTTGGTGGAAGTCGACTTTGACGATCCGACTACGAACGTGCGAGGACGTCGCGCCTTAGCAATCGCTAAACCAACTCCGAGAGGTTATTGACCACGCCGGAGCACGATCAACCTGACCACGAGGGTCTGTTTCCTGCGAGCAAACGAAGAACAAGCAAGAAACTAAGATTGCAATCTGGATATTGCGAATATAAGATGAAAGCTTTATTGATCAAGGTGAGGTTCTGTGACGCCTTTGTCTGGTCGTTGAACACAAACGAAGTACGCGAAGTTGCAGCTATGGCGAACTTTTAATCTAAACAAAACCCAAAGTCTAAACGATATCCATCATCTCATCAAAAGACGGGACACCTCCGCCTCTATCAAGGTAGGAAACCATACACAACTTCAAAAGGGCACATCTTAGTAGTAGAATGCAATGAACGATTATAAGCAAATTCAATATGAGGCAAGCATTCCTCCCACATTTTCTCGTCTACAATGTTCAGACCACCATACACATGCAAAACTAGTGAAAGCACAAACAGCAGCAGCAACTCGTCTCTCCTCAGGATATTGTAAACATGTAAATCGTTGTTCAGTTTCTAACTCCCAAGTAAGATATATATCAGGAACATATCTACCCTCAAATGGTGGAATATTCAATTTCAGTTTAGGAATATGGACATCATCTCGTACCTGAGGTGGTGGTGCAGGCCTACCATTACGAAGATATACCTGAGGTCGACCTGCTGGTGGTGGTGCTGGTGGCTGCTCGTAGATCTGATTTTGATCAACCTCATCCTCATAATCGCCCGCATACTCATCATCCTCCTGGGTACCAGCAGGAGCAGTAGCAGGAGCCAAAGAAGCACCAACAGCAGTAACAGCGGCACCAGAATTTTGTCCTGGCACAATAGGAACACGCTGTGCTCGTCCATACTGATTCGGAAGGGGGCGTAGTTGTTGTTGTTGCAGAGGTGCGACAGGTGCAGCCGGTGGTGGAAGACGCGCAAGCAGTTCATTAAATATGTTATCGAGCTTTGTTTCGAATGTCTTCTCAAGGCCAGTGATCTTCTCCATGGCCTCTTCAAAATTGTTCAGCACATCTTGTACCTGTTCAGTCATCATTTGCTGAAACTTATCATGAAGCTCCTTGTTCGATAAGTTCTCCCAGTCAATCTCGTCGGCTTGTGATCCTGGCATGGTTAGCAGCAATAGAAACACACAAGAATATGATCCTACAGACTACTAAGAAGTGGTGGTGGTGTATCACAAATCTGTCAAGCAAATCTCAAATTCTTACCAGTTCTTACCCAGCAGCAGGCGGTGATCGGCAACCGTTGTAGTCAAAAACTCTCAAAGCTTGGATAGAGCGATTACCAGGGAGAGTCAAACACACGACGTAGATGTATGTGGAGCTGGGAAGGCTTATAGTATGGTAGCAAAAAGGGTCAGCAATAATCAATTCAGAGATGCAAAGTTGAATAAACGCTCAACGACGTACTGTGCTGGTCCTAGGCTAGACTGTGCTAGAGACGCGAGCCTAGAACACCAACAAAATCACGGCGCGGCACGTAAACAAAGGAAAAGCACACTCTGAATTCTTTTTGCGCTCTTTTTTTTGCGCTGCTTTTTTTTTTGCGAAAAATCACTATAATGGCGAGTGTCTCAAAACTCTTCCTAGGTCAAACTGACAGGATGGGCACGAATTTTTTTTTTCGACCAAATTTTTTTTTTCGACTGCCCGGACCCAAAAACTGGATACAGGTCAAAAAAACTTCCTATAATGGCACCTGTCTCAAAACACTCAGAAACACCTAAAAATAGGATAGCCAGAAATTTTTTCAAAAAATGCGTTTTCGAAAAATTTTGGGCCAAAACGGAGCGTGGCTACCCGACTCCGGCAAGGAAACACGAATCGGAATCTAGATGGATCTCGAAAACAAACCTAATATGCAAGGAACTCGGATTGGTGGTGGATATATGGTGGTGGTATATGGCAGCGGTGGTGGTAGCGGTGGTAGTATATGGATATGGATATGAATCGGTGGTGGTATATGAATTGGTGGTGGTATATGGATACGGATTCGGAGCGGTGGCGGATAAGCGGTGGTGGTAGATGGCAGGGGCGATGATGATGGTGCGGCGGCGGCGTGACAACTTATGACCAGAACTCGAAACTCTAAAAGACTAGACTCTAAGACCAGCAACTAGACACGACGATGCAACCGCAAATTCAACAAAGCAAAACCCTAAAAAGATTATGCAAAGGCTCAGATTGGTTCGGATATGATGAACTAACCCTAATTTTTTTTTGTGGCTTTTTCGTGGACTGTAGGTATGAAGAACAGACTCGATCTAAACTACGAAAAACTGTAAAATCTCACCGAGCAACCTGGAAATCTGATACCACTTGATAGAGGCGGAGGTGTCCCGTCTTTCGATGAGATGATGGATATCGCTTTGGTGGAAGTCGACTTTGACGATCCGACTACGAACGTGCGAGGACGTCTGATAGAGGCGGAGGTGTCCCGTCTTTCGATGAGATGGTGGATTTCGCTTTGGTGGAAGTCGACTTTGACGATCCGACTATGAACGTGCGAGGACGTCGCGCCTTAGCAATCGCTAGACCAACTCCGAGAGGTTATTGACCACGCCGGAGCACGATCAACCTGACCACGAGGGTCTGTTTCCTGCGAGCAAACGAAGAACAAGCAAGAAACTAAGATTGCAATCTGGATATTGCGAATATAAGATGAAAGCTTTATTGATCAAGGTGGGGTTCTGTGACGCCTTTGTCTGGTCGTTGAACACAAACGAAGTACGCGAAGTTGCAGCTATGGCGAACTTTTAATCTAAACAAAACCCAAAGTCTAAACGATGCCCTAAGGGCTGTATATATGGAGGAAGAGGGGGGAATTTCGTGGCCCTTGGTGGAGGGGTCCGAAATCAACCCTATCTCTTGTTTCCCCACACATACGGACTCTAAAAATAGCCTATACTTATGTATTTCGAAATCACATGGGCCTGGCCCAATAATAAGGTGACGCAGCACCTAAAATAGCCTCGGGACGAAATTTATGAAGTGGCATCTTGTATATTTCGTCCAAGGCTTCATGCACCCATTATGGTGGCTTCAAAGTCCTGAAATCATCACTTGTAACTCCGTTCTTGTTTCCCTTGCGCATGCCATCATCTCCATGCTTGTTCTTGCTCCAATGTTCATCCTTCTCCAAGCTAGGCCCTTCATTTGTAAGCAAAACAAATGTATCCAATTTAGGCAGCATCATATTCTCATGAACATTAGAATCATTACCAAGAAACGAAAGTACCTGGTAATTTAGTTGGCGTGCACGAGCTCTAGTAATTGGTCCAGTATGTATAGCAGCAGGGGCTGTGGGTGTAACAATTGTATTGATGTCCTCATCAATAGGATAACACTCTTCATGAATTAGTATCTCTTGAATATCGCGGTTTAATCCTCCCCAAAATCTATCCATAAAATCATCTTCACTTTCTTCTAAAGAGGAATGCAACAAGGTAGTTTGTAAATCATCATAATATTTTGTTACAGTTTCACTACCTTGTTTTAAGTGTTGCAACTTCTTAATCATGTCACGAGTATAATAAGCAGGGACGAAAGTATGTCGCATGGCAAGTTTCAAATCATCCCAAGTAGTAGGTATATAATCAGGGTGTAACCGACAATATTCACTCCACCAAACCAAAGCATAACCAGTGAAAGAACCAACCGCAACCTTAACCTTTTTATGTTCATTGAAATTATGGGAAGCAAATATATTTTTTATGTCGAACTCCCATTCAATATATAAAGCAGGTTTAAAACGGCCATTAAATGGTGGTATAGATACATTAACCTGATCATGTGCATTTGGATGTTTGTGCACTTCTCGTGACGGTTGTGGTATTTGCAAAGGTACTGGCACGTCTCCCGCGATCGACAAAGCCCATGAATTGACTCTGGATCCTGTCATGATTAGTAGAACAAGAAACAAAACCCAAAAATAATGTTCCTATAACTACTAGGATGTGGTGGTAAAACGCTCACAGTAAAGCAAATATCAATGTCTTACAAGTTCTTACCATGCAGCAGGCGGTGATCGGCAACCAGCGGTGTCAAGTAACTCCGAATATTGAGTAAAGCGATTGCCAGGGGAGCGTACGTATACACGGTGTAGAAATATGTGGAGCTGGGTTGGCTATATATGGTAGCAAAATATTAGCAATAATCAATTCAAAGATGCAATGTTGAATAAACGCTCAACGACGGTACTGTGCTGGTCCTAGGCTAGACCGGACTAGAGACGCGAGCCTAGAACACTAATGAGGTCACGGCGTAGCACAACTAGCATCAATGAAGGATACTAAGTAGCTCTTGACAGCAAGATATAAGTGAAGATCACAACAGCAGTGAAGATAATGAGGTGAAACAACAGCCAAGCAGGATATATCAACAACTTTGTCTCCAACTTTCCTCTGAAAAAGTTTGTGCCGATTTTTTTGTTTTTTTTTCTTCTCTCTTTTTTTTCCTCACACTTTTTTTTCTTTCTCTCCTTTTTTTTTCTCTGACTTTTTTTCCTTTTTTTTCTCTCGTTTTTCTCTCTCTTTTTTTCTCCCTCTTTCCAAAACAAACTAGATAAGATGCAGATTGGATCAAGTGAAGATGTGAACGATCTCAACTATTATTATGACAATGAATGGTGGGTAGCACGTGGTGGAAATTGATGGATGGGTGGTGGACAGCAGAAGAGATAATGATGCAGCGGTGGCGTGACTAATGTGAACAGAACTCGAAACTCTAAACGAACTAGACACTAAGACCAGCAACTCGACACGACGATGCAATCGATAATTCAACTATGCAATCAATGAAAAGAAAATTGCAAAGGCTCAGACTGGCTTGGACCAAGGATGAATAGATCTAACTCTTTTTTGTGGCTTTTTCTTGGACAATAGGTAAGAAAGTAAATCTAATCTAGGAAAACTGGAAATTCTCACCGAGCAACCTGAAAACTGATACCACTTGATAGAGGACAGGGTCCCGATCTTTCGATGAGATGATAACTATCGATTTGGTGGAGATGACTTTGACAATCCGACTACAAACGTGCACGACGTTGCGCCTTAGCAATCGCTAAACCAATCTCCTGAGGTTACTGACGATTCTGGAAGCACGGTCAGCCTGACCACGAAGGTCTATTCCTGCAAGCAATCGAAGAACGAGCAAGAATATGATAAAGTAATCTGAATATTGCAAATATATATGAAGTATTGATAATGGTGGGGATCCGTAAGCGGTCTTGGTCTGGTCGTTGGACACAAACGAAGTACACGAAGTTGCAATGGCTAACTTTTAACTAAACAAATCCCAAGGAAAAGCTACTAGATGGATCTACTTATATAGGAGCAAGGGGTGGCGGCCAAGGAGGTGGGAGGATGTCCCAAGGCAGCCTAAAACTAAATCTAGGTCGTACAAGGCCAATGGGCCCAAGTGGAGGTGATGTAACACCTTTGGACTTGTAGTTTGACTCGGATTCTGCTGCAGCATCAGATTGTTTCGTCCACAACTCAACGCTCCGGACGAATTTGAAGGTGATTCCAATTGGGTTGGAAAGTGCACGAAATCTAGTTTCCAACAAAAAAAGAATCACCCAATTCGGAGTCCGTATGAAAAACTTGTGTGCGTTTTGAGTCAGGTGTGTCTGTGCAGTCCGAATCTGAATCCAGAACGTGAGAGACTTGGACTTTATCTTCTCTTGGGCCAAAAGTGACGTGAGAGAACTTTTTGGACAGCAAATAAACATCTCTTTCTTCCTTATCTTCATATGTGGATTGTACAAATGTCCCATACACCTGCAATTAGACAAAACACAAAAGTGTGTGAAGTATTTTTGTTCTGGATAACATAAATAGATTATTGAATAGTTTGCACTAGAAATCACCTGACAAATATGCATATATGCAATATTTTTGGTCATATCCAAGGTAGTCATGTCCTCATCATATATGGCAGCGGTGGTAGTATTTGGATATGGATCGGTGGTGGTATATGGACACGGATTGGTGGTGGTATATGGATACGGATTCGGAGCGGTGGTGGTAGATGGCAGGGGCGATGATGATGGTGCGGCGACGGCGTGACAACTTGTGAACAGAACTCGAAACTCTAAAAGACTAGACGCTAAGACCAGCAACTGAACACGACGATGCAACCGCAAATTCAACAAAGCAAATACAGAAAAGATTATGCAAGGCTCAGATTGGTTCGGATGGGATGAACTAACCCTAATTTTTTTTTTGGCTTTTTCGTGGACTATAGGTATGAAGAACAGACTCGATCTAAACTACGAAAAACTGTAAAATCTCACCGAGCAACCTGGAAATCTGATACCACTTGATAGAGGCGGAGGTGTCCCGTCTTTCGATGAGATGGTGGATTTCGCTTTGGTGGAAGTCGACTTTGACGATCCGACTACGAACGTGCGAGGACGTCGCGCCTTAGCAATCGCTAAACCAACTCCGAGAGGTTATTGACCACGCCGGAGCACGATCAACCTGACCACGAGGGTCTGTTTCCTGCGAGCAAACGAAGAACAAGCAAGAAATTAAGATTGCAATCTGGATATTGCGAATATAAGATGAAAGCTTTATTGATCAAGGTGGGGTTCTGTGACGCCTTTGTCTGGTCGTTGAACACAAACGAAGTACGCGAAGTTGCAGCTATGGCGAACTTTTAATCTAAACAAAACCCAAAGTCTAAACGATGCCCTAAGGGCTGTATATATGGAGGAAGAGGGGGGAATTTCGTGGCCCTTGGTGGAGGGGTCCGAAATCAACCCTATCTCTTGTTTCCCCACACATACGGACTCTAAAAATAGCCTATACTTATGTATTTCGAAATTACATGGGCCTGGCCCAATAATAAGGTGACGCAGCACCTAAAATAGCCTCGGGACGAAATTTATGAAGTGGCATCTTGTACATTTCGTCCAAGGCTTCATGCACCCATTATGGTGGCTTCAAAGTCCTGAAATCATCACTTGTAACTCCGTTCTTGTTTCCCTTGCGCATGCCATCATCTCCATGCTTGTTCTTGCTCCAATGTTCATCCTTCTCCAAGCTAGGCCCTTCATTTGTAAGCAAAACAAATGTATCCAATTTAGGCAGCATCATATTCTCATGAACATTAGAATCATTACCAAGAAACGAAAGTACCTGGTAATTTAGTTGGCGTGCACGAGCTCTAGTAATTGGTCCAGTATGTATAGCAGCAGGGGCTGTGGGTGTAACAATTGTATTGATGTCCTCATCATCCTCCCCTTCTTGAAATGAAGTCGTCCTCGACGGAAGTTCATCTTCCTCACCCAAATAAGGCTTCAAATCTGCAATGTTAAAAGTGGGACTAACCCCAAAATCTGCAGGCAGCTCAAGTTTATATGCATTATCATTTATTTTCTCTAACACCTTAACCCCAAAATCTCCGAAGATGGAAGAGGCAACAAATCAATAGGTGCACGAGGTATGATGAGGACATCAATACCATTGTTACACCCACAGCCCCTGATGCTATAAATACTGGACCAATTACTAGAGCTCGTGCACGCCAACTAAATTACCAGGTACTTTCGTTTCTTGGTAATGATTCTAATGTTCATGAGAATATGATGCTGCCTAAACTGGATACATTTGTTTTGCTTACAAATGAAGGGCCTAGCTTGGAGAAGGATGAACATTGGAGCAAGAACAAGCATGGAGATGATGCTATGCGCAAGGGGAACAAGAACGGAGTTACAAGTGATGATTTTAGGACTTTGAAGCCACCATAATGGGTGCATGAAGCCTTGGACGAAATATACAAGATGCCACTTCATAAATTTCGTCCCGAGGGTATTATAGGTGCTGCGTCACCTTTTTATTGGGCCAGGCCCATGTAATTTCGAAATACATAAGTATAGGCTATTTTTAGAGTCCGTATGTGTGGGGAAACCAGAGATAGGGTTGATTTCGGACCCCTCCACCAAGGGCCACGAAATTCCCCCTCTCTTCCTCCATATATACAGCCCTTAGGGCACCGTTTATGATGAGGACATCAATACAATTGTTACACCCACAGCCCCTGCTGCTATACATACTGGACCAATTACTAGAGCTCGTGCACGCCAACTAAATTACCAGGTACTTTCGTTTCTTGGTAATGATTCTAATGTTCATGAGAATATGATGTTGCCTAAATTGGATACATTTGTTTTGCTTACAAATGAAGGGCCTAGCTTGGAGAAGGATGAACATTGGAGCAAGAACAAGCATGGAGATGATGGCATGCGCAAGGGGAACAAGAACGGAGTTACAAGTGATGATTTCAGGACTTTGAAGCCACCATAATGGGTGCATGAAGCCTTGGACGAAATATACAAGATGCCACTTCATAAATTTCGTCCCGAGGCTATTTTAAGTGCTGCGTCACCTTATTATTGGGCCAGGCCCATGTAATTTCGAAATACATAAGTATAGGCTATTTTTATAGTCCGTATGTGTGGGGAAACAAGAGATAGGGTTGATTTCGGACCCCTCCACCAAGGGCCACGAAATTCCCCCCCTCTTCCTCCATATATACAGCCCTTAGGGCATCGTTTAGACTTTGGGTTTTGTTTAGATTAAAAGTTCGCCATAGCTGCAACTTCGCGTACTTCGTTTGTGTTCAACGACCAGACAAAGGCGTCACAGAACCCCACCTTGATCAATAAAGCTTTCATCTTATATTCGCAATATCCAGATTGCAATCTTAGTTTCTTGCTTGTTCTTCGTTTGCTCGCAGGAAACAGACCCTCGTGGTCAGATTGATCGTGCTCCGGCGTGGTCAATAACCTCTCTGAGTTGGTTTAGCGATTGCTAAGGCGCGACGTCCTCGCACGTTCGTAGTCGGATCGTCAAAGTCGACTTCCACCAAAGCGAAATCCACCATCTCATCGAAAGACGGGACACCTCCGCCTCTATCAAGTGGTATCAGATTTCCAGGTTGCTCGGTGAGATTTTACAGTTTTTCGTAGTTTAGATCGAGTCTGTTCTTCATACCTATAGTCCACGAAAAAGCCAAAAAAAAAATTAGGGTTAGTTCATCCCATCCGAACCAATCTGAGCCTTGCATAATCTTTTCTGTATTTGCTTTGTTGAATTTGCGGTTGCATCGTCGTGTTCAGTTGCTGGTCTTAGCGTCTAGTCTTTTAGAGTTTCGAGTTCTGTTCACAAGTTGTCACGCCGTCGCCGCACCATCATCATCGCCCCTGCCATCTACCACCACCGCTCCGAATCCGTATCCATATACCACCACCAATCCGTGTCCATATACCACCACCGATCCATATCCAAATACTACCACCGCTGCCATATATGATGAGGACATGACTACCTTGGATATGACCAAAAATATTGCATATATGCATATTTGTCAGGTGATTTCTAGTGCAAACTATTCAATAATCTATTTATGTTATCCAGAACAAAAATACTTCACACACTTTTGTGTTTTGTCTAATTGCAGGTGTATGGGACATTTGTACAATCCACATATGAAGATAAGGAAGAAAGAGATGTTTATTTGCTGTCCAAAAAGTTCTCTCACGTCACTTTTGGCCCAAGAGAAGATAAAGTCCAAGTCTCTCACGTTCTGGATTCAGATTCGGACTGCACAGACACACCTGACTCAAAACGCACACAAGTTTTTCATACGGACTCCGAATTGGGTGATTCTTTTTTTGTTGGAAACTAGATTTCGTGCACTTTCCAACCCAATTGGAATCACCTTCAAATTCGTCCGGAGCGTTGAGTTGTGGACGAAACAATCTGATGCTGCAGCAGAATCCGAGTCAAACTACAAGTCCAAAGGTGTTACATCACCTCCACTTGGGCCCATTGGCCTTGTACGACCTAGATTTAGTTTTAGGCTGCCTTGGGACGTCCTCCCACCTCCTTGGCCGCCACCCCTTGCTCCTATATAAGTAGATCCATCTAGTAGCTTTTCCTTGGGATTTGTTTAGTTAAAAGTTAGCCATTGCAACTTCGTGTGCTTCGTTTGTGTCCAACGACCAGACCAAGACCACTTTTCGGATCCCCACCATTATCAATACTTCATACATATTCGCGATATTCAGATTGCTTTTATCGTATTCCTTCTTGTTCTTCGATTGCTTGCAGGAATAGACCTTCGTGGTCAGGTTGATCGTGCTCCGGCGTGGTAAATAACCTCTCGGAGTTGGTTTAGCGATTGCTAAGGCACAACGTCGTTGCACGTTTGTAGTCGGATCGTCAAAGTCGTCTCCACCAAATCGATAGTTATCATCTCATCGAAAGATCGGGACACCCCGCCTCTATCAGGTTAGCAGCAATAGAAACACACAAGAATATGATCCTACAGACTACGAACAAGTGGTGGTGGTGGGTGTCACAAATCCGTCAAGCAAATCTCAAATTCTTACCAGTTCTTACCCAGCAGCAGGCGGTGATCGGCAACCGTTGTAGTCAAAAACTCTCAAAGCTTGAATAGAGCGATTACCAGGGAGAGTCAAACGCACGACGTAGATGTATGTGGAGCTGGGAAGGCTTATAATATGGTAGCAAAAAGGGTCAGCAATAATCAATTCAGAGATGCAAAGTTGAATAAACGCTCAACGACGGTACTGTGCTGGTCCTAGGCTAGACTGTGCTAGAGACGCGAGCCTAGAACACTAACAAAATCACGGCGCGGCACGTAAACAAGGGAAAAGCACACTCTGGATTTATTTTTCGCTCTTTTTTTTTGCGCTCTTTTTTTTTGCGCTGCTTTTTTTTGCGAAAAATCACTATAATGGCGAGTGTCTCAAAACTCGTCTTAGCTCAAACTGACAGGATGGGCACGAAATTTTTTCGACCAATTTTTTTTTTTTTTGACTGCCCGGACCCAAAAACTGGAAACGGGTCAAAAAAAACTTCCTATAATGGCACCTGTCTCAAAACACTCAGAAACACCTAAAAATAAGATAGCCAGAAATTTTTTCGAAAAATGCGTTTTCGAAAAATTTTGGGCCTAAACGGAGCGTGGCTACCCGACTCTTTTTTTTTCCGAAACCTACTCCGGCAAGGAAACACGAATCGGAATCTAGATGGATCTCGAAAACAAACCTAATATGACAAGAACTCGGATTGGTGGTGGATATATGGTGGTAGATGGCAGCGGTGGTGGTATATGACAGCTGTGGTGGTATATGGATACGGATTCGAAGCGGTGGCGGATAAGCGGTGGTGGTAGATGGCAGGGGTGATGATGATGGAGCGGCGGCGGCGTGACAACTTATGACCAGAACTCGAAACTCTAAAAGACTAACGCTAAGACCAGCAACTAGACACGACGATGCAACCGCAAATTCAACAAAGCAAAACCCTAAAAAGATTATGCAAAGGCTCAGATTGGTTCGGATATGATGAACTAACCCTAATTTTCTTTTTGGCTTTTTCGTGGACTGTAGGTATGAAGAACAGACTCGATCTAAACTACGAAAAACTGTAAAATCTCACCGAGCAACCTGGAAATCTGATACCACTTGATAGAGGCAAAGGTGTCCCGTCTTTCGATGAGATGGTGGATTTCGCTTTGGTGGAAGTCGACTTTGACGATCCGACTACGAACGTGCGAGGACGTGGCTCCTTAGCAATCGCTAAACCAACTCCGAGAGGTTATTGACCACGCCGGAGCACGATCAACCTGACCACGAGGGTCTGTTTCCTGCGAGCAAACGAAGAACAAGCAAGAAACTGAGATTGCAATCTGGATATTGCGAATATAAGATGAAAGCTTTATTGATCAAGGTGGGGTTCTGTGACGCCTTTGTCTGGTCGTTGAACACAAACGAAGTACGCGAAGTTGCAGCTATGGCGAACTTTTAATCTAAACAAAACCCCAAAGTCTAAACGATGCCCTAAGGGCTGTATATATGGAGGAAGAGGGGGGAATTTCGTGGCCCTTGGTGGAGGGGTCCGAAATCAACCCTATCTCTTGTTTCCCCACACATACGGACTCTAAAAATAGCCTATACTTATGTATTTCGAAATTACATGGGCCTGGCCCAAAAATAAGGTGACGCAGCACCTAAAATAGCCTCGGGACGAAATTTATGAAGTGGCATCTTGTATATTTCGTCCAAGGCTTCATGCACCCATTATGGTGGCTTCAAAGTCCTGAAATCATCACTTGTAACTCCGTTCTTGTTCCCCTTGCGCATGCCATCATCTCCATGCTTGTTCTTGCTCCAATGTTCATCCTTCTCCAAGCTAGGTGATGAGGACATCAATACAATTGTTACACCCACAGCCCCTGCTGCTATACATACTAGACCAATTACTAGAGCTCGTGCACGCCAACTAAATTACCAGGTACTTTCGTTTCTTGGTAATGATTCTAATGTTCATGAGAATATGATGCTGCCTAAATTGGATACATTTGTTTTGCTTACAAATGAAGGGCCTAGCTTGGAGAAGGATGAACATTGGAGCAAGAACAAGCATGGAGATGATGGCATGCGCAAGGGGAACAAGAACGGAGTTACAAGTGATGATTTCAGGACTTTGAAGCCACCATAATGGGTGCATGAAGCCTTGGACGAAATATACAAGATGCCACTTCATAAATTTCGTCCCGAGGCTATTTTAGGTGCTGCGTCACCTTATTATTGGGCCAGGCCCATGTAATTTCGAAATACATAAGTATAGGCTATTTTTAGAGTCCGTATGTGTGGGGAAACAAGAGATAGGGTTGATTTCGGACCCCTCCACCAAGGGCCACGAAATTCCCCCCTCTTCCTCCATATATACAGCCCTGAGGGCATCGTTTAGACTTTGGGTTTTGTTTAGATTAAAAGTTCGCCATAGCTGCAACTTCGCGTACTTCGTTTGTGTTCAACGACCAGACAAAGGCGTCACAGAACCCCACCTTGATCAATAAAGCTTTCATCTTATATTCGCAATATCCAGATTGCAATCTTAGTTTCTTGCTTGTTCTTCGTTTGCTCGCAGGAAATAGACCCTCGTGGTCAGGTTGATCGTGCTCCGGCGTGGTCAATAACCTCTCGGAGTTGGTTTAGCGATTGCTAAGGCGCAATGTCCTCGCACGTTCGTAGTCGGATCGTCAAAGTCGACTTCCACCAAAGCGATATCCATCATCTCATCGAAAGACGGGACACCTTTGCCTCTATCAGGAATGAAATGTGCCATCTTAGAAAATCGGTCCACAACAACAAAGACGGAATCCTTGCCATTTTGAGTTCTAGGCAAACCAAGTACAAAAAAATCCATGCTAATTTCTTCCCAAGGTTGATAAGGAATAGGAAGGGGCATGTAAAGACCATGGGATTGTGCTTTTGACTTAGCTTTGCGACATGTAGAGCAATGGTTGGTGAAGCGTGAGACGTCACGAAACATCTTGGGCCAAAAGTAGTTCTTGGAGAGCATGGCGAAAGTCTTGTCGCGTCCAAAGTGTCCCATGAGTCCACCTCCATGAGCCTCTTGCAAAAGGAGCAAACAAAGAGAAGACTCGAGAATGCAAAGTTTGTTAGCTCTCATAAGATAATCATCCTTTATGTAGTATCGTTCCCAAGACGTGTGTGTCAAACACTTAGCATAAGGAGTAACAAAAGAAGGATCATGCTCATACAAGTCTTTTATATGCTCAAAACCAATAACATTCAACTCAAGTTTAGTGACAAGTGTGCATATGCGTGAAAGTGCATCCGCAACAACATTTTATTTACCCTTAATGTACTTGATCACATATGGGAAAGATTCAATAAATTCACTCCATTTGGCATGACGCTTGTTCAACTTAGTTTGACCTTTTAAGTACTTAAGCGTTTCATGATCGGTTTGGATGACAAATTCATGAGGTCTAAGATAATGTTCCCAAACATTTAGCACACGTACTAAGGCATATAATTCTTTGTCATAGATGGGATAGTTAAGTTGAGCACCGGAGAGTTTTTCACTAAAATAAGCAATGGCTCGTTTTTCTTGCATCAAAACTCCGCCAATTCCGGTACCACTTGCATCACAATGAACCTCAAAAGTTTTCTCAAAGTTGGGCAAAGCAAGAATCGGAGCATGAGTAAGCAAAGATTTGAGCTCATCAAAAGCTGTGGATTGCAAAGATCCCCAAACAAAAGGTGCATTCTTCTTACTCAAAGCATGCAAAGGAGCGGCAATTGTGCTAAAGTTTTTCACAAAGCCGCGATAAAATCCTGCAAGACCAAGAAAGCTACGCACTTGTTGCAAATTGGTGGGTTGGGGCCAAGTTTTAATTGCTTTAATCTTAGTTTCATCAACATGGACACCCTTGGAAGAGACAACAAAACCCAAGAAAATCACTTTGTCAACGCCAAAAGTGCATTTTTTTAAGTTCGCATAAAGGCTTTCCTTGCGGAGGGTTTGCAACACAGATTTAACATGATTAATGTGCTCTTTCATGGTTTTGCTAAACACAAGGATATCATCAAAGTAAACCACAACGAAGACTCCAATGTAAGGTCTAAGCACATGATGCATAAGACGCACGAAAGTTCCGGGTGCTTCCGACAAACCCATAGGCATCACTAACCACTCATACAAGCCAAATTTTGTTTTGAAAGCGGTTTTCCATTCATCACCTTCTTGAATGCGGATTTGATAATAGCCACTTTTTAGATCTTTTTTTGAGAAAAAGTTGGCTCCGCTAAGTTCATCAAGCATATCATCTAAGCGAGGAATGGGATGCCTATATCGAACGGTAATGGCGTTTATGGGTCTACAATCAGAACACAAGCGGAAACTTCCATCGGGTTCAGGCACAAGTATGACGGGAACGGCACATGGGCTTAAGCTTTCACGTACATGACCGTTGTCGATGAGTTGTTGTACTTGCCGTTGAATCTCCTTGGTTTCTTCGGGATTGACATGGTATGGAGCTTTGTTTGGAAGTGGCGCTCCGGGGATGAGGTCGATTCGATGCTCAATGCCTCGTAGTGGCGGTAGACCCGGAGGTAGCTCATCGGGGAAAACATCTTTGAATTCCGGCAAAATAGATTGAAACACTAAAGGTAACTCATGAGAGGTGTTAGTTGTTGGCTCTCCATCTTTGCACACAAGGACGAAGTGCATCACACTCGATGGGTTCTCACACACTTCTCTTATCTCACTTTTGGTGGCAAATAGGATGAGGTTTTTCTCTCTAGGCGAAGAGGCGCTCAAATTTGGCTTGTGGCTCTCACTCACTTTCGGGTGTGTCACTTTTTCACTCTTCTCTCCATGTTTGGTGGCTTGCTTGTCGGCTATCACTTGACTTGGAGACATAGGTCGTAGCACATATTCCTTCCCTTTCATTTTGAAGCTATAGTGATTGGTGCGCCCATTGTGGACGACAGCACGGTCGAATTGCCATGGTCGACCAAGAAGTAGGTGGCAAACGGTCATTGGGACCACATCACACTCCAAAGTGTCTTCATAAGCACCAATTTTGAAGGAGACTTGGACCGTATGCTCGACTCGTATAGTGCCGGAGTCACTTAGCCATTGAACCTTGTAGGGGTGCGGGTGCTTCCTCTTGACCAATTGAAGCTTGGAACATAGTTCTTCACTTGCCAAGTTGTGGCAACTACCTCCATCGATGATGACCTTGACGGACCTTCCATTGATGCCGGCCTTAGTGTGGAAGATGTGGCATCGTTGGTCTTCTTCTTGTTGATGTGGAAGTGTCAAGACTTTGGAGACAACGAGAGCGGGGCTCGAATCCTCATCACAAAAGACTTGATCTGCTCTTCACTCATTGAGTCATATGTGCCATCGTCGTTGAGGGTCATGGTGCGCTTGTTCATGCATTGGAAGGACTTGTGGCCTCGGCCGCCGCAAGTGAAACACTTGAAGGAGCTTGTTTTGACGGTCTAGTCGGTTGGAGTAGATGATGAAGCACGCGGTTTGAAGTTGCTTGTAGTAGGAGGAAGACGACTTGAACTTGCCGAAGTTTTCTTGTAACTTGACTTGTCGTCGTTGCTTGGAGAAGGTTTGGTTGATGTAGATGTTGAAGGAGTCGTTGAAACTTGGGTGTTGGAGAAACCGTAGGTCTTGGATGAGTACTTGGCGTACTTGAAGTCATCTTGCACTTGACGTTCCGCCTTGGTTGCTTGATGTACGAGCTCAATGAGGTTGGAATAGGGTTGGAAGTCGGCAATCTTCTTGATGGGATGATTGAGTCCATTCAAGAAATGTGCCATTGTTTGCTCATCATCTTCCGTGACATTGGCTCGAATCATGGCTATCTCCATTTCCTTGTAGTATTCTTCAACACTCTTTGTTCCTTGCTTGAGGAGTTGTAGCTTCTTGAAGAGATCGCGGTTGTAGTAGGTTGGTACAAAGCGTGCCCGCATGACATCCTTCATTTGAGCCCAAGTGGTGATTGGTGGTTCACCTCTTGCTTGACGGTGTTCAAGTACTTGTTCCCACCATATGAGCACATAATCTTGGACTCAAGTGATGCCATAGCGATCTTCTTCTCTTCCTCATAGTTGTGCAAGCGGAAAATTTTGTCGACCTTCAATGCCCATGAGAGGTACTCTTCCGGATCATTGCTTCCATTGAACTTGGGCATTGTGAACTTGATCTTGCCATAGCGTTGCTCTTCATTGTGTTGTTGGCGATGGTGATGGTGACGTCCTTGATGTGGAGGATAGTCATCCTCATGTTGCTCTTGGCGCGGAGGAAGTCCATGATCAACTTGCTCTTGTTAAACTTGAGGTTGAGGTGGAGCTTGACGAGCTTGTGGAGGACCTTGTGGAGCTTGACGTTGCACACGCGGTTGGTAGTTCCTCCCTTGGATTTCTTCTCGAAGGGCTTCCTCTTGATTGCACCGCTCGTGATTGCGGTTGGCAATGGTGCGGCTCGAATCTCGAAGGGCATGTTGCGTCTCAAGAGCTTGCGCTTCACGTTGTTGTTGTTGAAGACGTTGAGTCTCGGCGTCTTGTTCCTCTTGGTGTAAACGTGCTCGTTCTTCTTCTTGGCGCCTTGGTCGTTGCCTTTCTTGAGCTTGAGCAAAAACGACTTGGTTTGATTGAGGGCGAGGGATTTGCTCGTCGACTTGTTCTTGTGAATGCTTGTCATGTAGCGGTTTCTGAGATGCATGCCGGTCTTGACGCGCAGCTCGACGAAGAGTGTTCGATGACGGTGTACTTTTGTCGGAGAAGGTGTCGTCGGAGTGTCGACTCGAGCGGCTCTGTCTTGAGGATGAAGAAGTGGAAGGACGCCGGTTCCTCATGAAGGCGCGGATCTCATCCATTCTTGCATCATTCTCTTGCTTTTCAGCGTCGAATTTGTTGCCGAAGTAGTCCCTCATTGCTTGTTGCTCTTGGTGCAATGCCTTTTGAGCTCCAAATAGGTGGTTCTTGGTGACGAATGATGACATGTCGTCGTCGTTCTCGATGAGAGGTTTGAGTGGTAGAAGAACTTGGCCTATCCATCCTACCAAGCAAAATGTAAGTGGTAGAAGGAAAAGAATGTGTACCAAATGTACCTTGACCGAAGTTGAAGATGAATCAAGTTCACTCAAATGCGGACAATGAAATAGCACTGTTGGTACCAATTCTTGTCGGTTCTCACACCTACACATGAAAAAGCTTATGGTGGAGCTTGGTTAGGATGGTGGCACGAAATTTGATGCAATAGTAAGTGAGCTTCAATAATGTTGGAAAAGATTCACAAATTTTCAAATGCAACAAGTAGACCAAGCAAGTATGGGTACACCGAAACACACACGCAAATAGATAAATGGGATTGTGCAATCCAAAATTGAGCCAAAATGTGGAAACCACGAAATGCTCTTGTTGCACAATACTAGAGAGACGCTAGCACGATTGCGCAATAGGCGGATACGCAAACTTGTGCACAACCTACTAGGCAAAAAATGCAACGAACTCTATCCCAAGTATTCTATATGTATGATATTTCGGTGCTATGATCCAAGATGATCAGATATGACTATCTTAATGTTGTATGATGCTATGGTTCTTACTTATAAGCTCTTTGCTTATCTTTCCTCTTTGCTTAAAAGCTTTGGTGGCTCTTTCACTTTTGAGCTCTTTTCTCATGCAAAACTCACGAACCAAGGTAGCAATTGTGTATGCGATGACAACTTTGTGACACACAAGTTGATCTCAAGATATGCACCACTATGGTATGATATGTATGCTATGTTGTATGATCACTAATGTGCACAAGTCACTTTGCCTGCAATACTCAACCGCTAGTCTCGATGGGTAAGCTACACAGGTTATCAATGCAATTGCAAGTTATGACAAAGATGTCGTCGAAGTTACCGTCCTTGGCGATGATGAGACCCTCGAGAAGTTGAGTCGTGGTGGTGATGAAGTCAAACCGTACCTAGATAGCCGAAACACAAAAGGATACGGGAAACCACAACCCAAACTCTCAAAGACCAAAACGTGTCAAAATCGACATAGGAGGTAGCGGGGCAGATGTTGGTGTATGTGGCTTTGGGAGTTGTGGTGGAAGGTGGGGGAAGGAAAGGTCAGACTGACCAAATTCAGTTTCGTCAGGGTTTCACGGATGATGAGGACATCAATACAATTGTTACACCCACAGCCCCTGCTGCTATACATACTGGACCAATTACTAGAGCTCGTGCACGCCAACTAAATTACCAGGTACTTTCGTTTCTTGGTAATGATTCTAATGTTCATGAGAATATGATGCTGCCTAAATTGGATACATTTGTTTTGCTTAGAAATGAAGGGCCTAGCTTGGAGAAGGATGAACATTGGAGCAAGAACAAGCATGGAGATGATGGCATGCGCAAGGGGAACAAGAACGGAGTTACAAGTGATGATTTCAGGACTTTGAAGCCACCATAATGGGTGCATGAAGTCTTGGACGAAATATACAAGATGCCACTTCATAAATTTCGTCCCGAGGCTATTTTAGGTGCTGCGTCACCTTATTATTGGGCCAGGCCCATGTAATTTCGAAATACATAAGTATAGGCTATTTTTAGAGTCCGTATGTGTGGGGAAACAAGAGATAGGGTTGATTTCGGACCCCTCCACCAAGGGCCACGAAATTCGCCCCTCTTCCTCCATATATACAGCCCTTAGGGCATCGTTTAGACTTTGGGTTTTGTTTAGATTAAAAGTTCGCCATAGCTGCAACTTCGCGTACTTCGTTTGTGTTCAACGACCAGACAAAGGCGTCACAGAACCCCACCTTGATCAATAAAGCTTTCATCTTATATTCGCAATATCCAGATTGCAATCTTAGTTTCTTGCTTGTTCTTCGTTTGCTCGCAGGAAACAGACCCTCGTGGTCAGGTTGATCGTGCTCCGGCGTGGTCAATAACCTCCCGGAGTTGGTTTAGCGATTGCTAAGGCGCGACATCCTCGCACGTTCGTAGTCGGATCGTCAAAGTCGACTTCCACCAAAGCGATATCCATCATCTCATCGAAAGACGGGACACCTTTGCCTCTATCAAGTGGTATCAGATTTCCAGGTTGCTCGGTGAGATTTTACAGTTTTTCGTAGTTTAGATCGAGTCTGTTCTTCATACCTACAGTCCATGAAAAAGCCACAAAAAAAATTAGGGTTAGTTCATCATATCCGAACCAATCTGAGCCTTTGCATAATCTTTTTAGGGTTTTGCTTTGTTGAATTTGCGGTTGCATCGTCGTGTCTAGTTGCTAGTCTTAGAGTCTAGTCTTTTAGAGTTTCGAGTTCTGGTCATAAGTTGTCACGCCGCCGCCGCACCATCATCATCGCCCCTGCCATCTATCACCACCGCTTATCCGCCACCGCTCCGAATCCGTATCCATATACCACCACCGATTCATATACCACCACCGATTCATATCCATATCCATATACTACCACCGCTACCACCACCGCTGCCATATACCACCACCATATATCCACCAACAATCCGAGTTCCTTGCATATTAGGTTTGTTTTCGAGATCCATCTAGATTCCGATTCGTGTTTCCTTGCCGGAGTAGGTTTCGGAAAAAAAAGAGTCGGGTAGCCACGCTCCGTTTAGGCCCAAAATTTTTCAAAAACGCATTTTTCGAAAAAATTTCTGGCTATCCTATTTTTAGGTGTTTCTTACTTTGATGACATATTGATTTATAGCATATCTTTGGAAGAACATTTGGAACATTTACGTGCTGTTTTTATTGCTCTACGTGATGCACGTTTGTTTGGTAACCTTGGGAAGTGCACCTTTTGCACCGACCGAGTATCTTTTCTTGGCTATGTTGTTACTCCACAGGGAATTGAAGTTGATAAAGCCAAGATTGAAGCTATTGAGAGTTGGCCGCAGCCTAAAACGGTCACACAAGTGAGGAGTTTTCTTGGCCTCGCTGGATTCTATAGGCGTTTTGTGAGAGATTTCAGCACCATTGCTGCACCTCTCAATGAGCTTACAAAGAAAGATGTGCCTTTTCTTTGGGGTACTGCACAGGAAGAAGCCTTCACGGTATTGAAAGATAAGTTGACACATGCTCCTTTACTCCAACTTCCTGATTTTAATAAGACTTTTGAGCTTGAATGTGATGCTAGTGGAATTGGATTAGGAGGTGTGTTATTACAAGATGGCAAACCTGTTGCATACTTTTCTGAAAAATTGAGTGGGCCTAGTCTGAATTATTCTACTTATGATAAAGAATTATATGCTCTTGTTCGGAGTTTAGAAACATGGCAACATTATTTATGGCCCAAAGAATTTGTTATACATTCTGATCATGAATCTTTGAAACATATTAAAAGTCAAGCTAAACTGAATCGTAGACATGCTAAATGGGTTGAATTCATTGAGACTTTCCCTTATGTCATTAAACACAAGAAGGGAAAAGAAAATGTTATTGCTGATGCATTGTCTCGTCGCTATACTATGCTTTCACAACTTGACTTCAAAATATTTGGTTTGGAGACCATCAAAGATCAATATGTGCATGATGCTGATTTTAAAGATGTAATGCAGAATTGTAAAGAAGGAAGAATGTGGAACAAGTTTGTTGTTAACGATGGATTTGTGTTTCGTGCTAACAAGCTATGCATTCCAGCTAGCTCCGTTCGTCTTTTGTTATTGCAGGAGGCGCATGGAGGAGGATTAATGGGACACTTTGGCGTGAAGAAGACAGAGGACGTACTTGCTACACATTTCTTTTAGCCAAAGATGAGACGGGATGTTGAGCGTTTTATTGCTCGCTGCACTACATGTCAAAAAGCTAAGTCACGACTCAATCCTCATGGTTTATATATGCCTTTGCCTGTACCTAGTGTTCCTTGGGAGGATATATCTATGGAATTTGTTTTAGGTTTACCTCGAACAAAGAAGGGGAGGGATAGCATATTTGTTGTCGTGGATAGATTCTCGAAAATGGCACACTTTATACCATGTCATAAAAGTGATGATGCTGTTAATGTTGCTGATTTGTTCTTTCGTGAAATTATTCGCTTGCATGGTGTGCCACATACTATTGTTTCAGATCGTGATACTAAATTTCTTAGCCACTTTTGGAGATGTTTATGGGCTAAGTTGGGGACTAAACTGCTTTTTAGTACTACTTGTCACCCCCAAACTGATGGACAAACTGAAGTAGTCAATAGAACGTTGTCTACTATGCTTAGGGCTGTTTTGAAGAATAATAAGAAAATGTGGGAGGAATGCTTGCCTCATATTGAATTTGCTTATAATCGTTCATTGCACTCTACTACTAAGATGTGCCCTTTTGAAGTTGTGTATGGTTTCCTACCTCATGCACCTATTGATTTGTTGCCTCTTCCATCTTCGGAGAAGGTTAATTTTGATGCTAAACAACGTGCTGAATTGATTTTAAAAATGCATGAGTTAACTAAGGAAAACATTGAGCGCATGAATGCTAAATATAAACTTGCTGGAGATAAGGGTAGAAAACATGTTGTGTTTGCACCTGGAGATCTTGTTTGGTTACATTTGCGTAAGGATAGATTTCCTGATTTGCGCAAATCAAAGTTAATGCCACGTGCTGATGGTCCCTTTAAGGTGTTAGAGAAAATAAATGATAATGCATATAAACTTGAGCTGCCTGCAGATTTTGGGGTTAGTCCCACTTTTAACATTGTAGATTTGAAGCCTTATTTGGGTGAGGAAGATGAACTTCCGTCGAGGACGACTTCATTTTAAGAAGGGGAGGATGATGAGGACATCAATACAATTGTTACACCCACAGCACCTGCTGCTATACATACTGGACCAATTACTAGAGCTCGTGCACGCCAACTAAATTACCAGGTACTTTCGTTTCTTGGTAATGATTCTAATGTTCATGAGAATATGATGCTGCCTAAATTGGATACATTTGTTTTGCTTACAAATGAAGGGCCTAGCTTGGAGAAGGATGAACATTGGAGCAAGAACAAGCATGGAGATGATGGCATGCGCAAGGGGAACAAGAACGGAGTTACAAGTGATGATTTCAGGACTTTGAAGCCACCATAATGGGTGCATGAAGCCTTGGACGAAATATACAAGATGCCACTTCATAAATTTCGTCCTGAGGCTATTTTAGGTGCTGCCTCACCTTATTATTGGGCCAGGCCCATGTAATTTCGAAATACATAAGTATAGGCTATTTTTAGAGTCCGTATGTGTGGGAAAACAAGAGATAGGGTTGATTTCGGACCCCTCCACCAAGGGCCACGAAATTCCCCCCTCTTCCTCCATATATACAGCCCTTAGGGCATCGTTTAGACTTTGGGTTTTGTTTAGATTAAAAGTTCGCCATAGCTGCAACTTCGCGTACTTCGTTTGTGTTCAACGACCAGACAAAGGCGTCACAGAACCCCAACTTCATCAATAAAGCTTTCATCTTATATTCGCAATATCCAGATTGCAATCTTAGTTTCTTGCTTGTTCTTCGTTTGCTCGCAGGAAACAGACCCTCGTGGTCAGGTTGATCGTGCTCCGGCGTGGTCAATAACCTCTCGGAGTTGGTTTAGCGATTGCTAAGGCGCGACGTCCTCGCACGTTCGTAGTCGGATCGTCAAAGTCGACTTCCACCAAAGCGATATCCATCATCTCATCGAAAGACGGGACACCTTTGCCTCTATCAATCATATTCTCATGAACATTAGAATCATTACCAAGAAACGAAAGTACCTGATAATTTAATTGGCGTGCGCGAGCTCTAGTAATTGGTCCCGTATATGTAGCAGTAGGGGCTGTGGGTGTAACAATGGTATTGATGTCCTCATCATTCGCCCCTTCTTGAAATGAAGTCGTCCTCGACGGAAACTCATCTTCCTCACCCAAATAAGGCTTCAAATCTGCAATGTTAAAAGTGGGACTAACCCCAAAATCTGCAGGCAGCTCAAGTTTATATGCATTATCATTTATTTTCTCTAACACCTTAAAGGGACCATCAGCACGTGGCATTAGCTTTGATTTGCGCAAATCAGGAAATCTATCCTTACGCAAATGTAACCAAACAAGATCTCCAGGTGCAAACACAACATGTTTTCTACCCTTATCTCCAGCAAGTTTATATTTAGCATTCATACACTCAATGTTTTCCTTAGTTAACTCATGCATTTTTAAAATCAATTGAACACGTTGTTTAGCATCAAAATTAACCTTCTCCGAAGATGGAAGAGGCAACAAATCAATTGGTGCACGAGGTAGGAAACCATATACAACTTCAAAAGGGCACATCTTAGTAGTAGAATGCAATGAACGATTATAAGCAAATTCAATATGAGGCAAGCATTCCTCCCACATTTTCTTATTATTCTTCAAAACAGCCCTAAGCATAGTAGACAACGTTCTATTGACTACTTCAGTTTGTCCATCAGTTTGGGGGTGACAAGTAGTACTAAAAAGCAGTTTAGTCCCCAACTTAGCCCATAAACATCTCCAAAAGTGGCTAAGAAATTTAGTATCACGATCTGAAACAATAGTATTTGGCACACCATGCAAGCAAATAATTTCACGAAAAAACAAATCAGCAACATTAACAGCATCATCGCTTTTATGACATGGTATAAAGTGTGCCATTTTCGAGAATCTATCCACGACAACAAATATGCTATCCCTCCCCTTCTTTGTTCGAGGTAAACCTAAAACAAAGTCCATAGATATATCCTCCCAAGGAACACTAGGTACAGGCAAAGGCATATATAAACCATGAGGATTGAGTCGTGACTTAGCTTTTTGACATCTAGTGCAGCGAGCAATAAAACACTCAACATCCCGTCTCATCTTTGGCCAAAAGAAATGTGTAGCAAGTACGTCCTCCGTCTTCTTCACGCCAAAGTGTCCCATTAATCCTCCTCCATGCGCCTCCTGCAACAACAAAAGACGAACGGAGCTAGCTGGAATGCATAGCTTGTTAGCACGAAACACAAATCCATCGTTAACAACAAACTTGTTCCACATTCTTCCTTCTTTACAATTCTGCATTACATCTTTAAAATCAGCATCATGCAAATATTGATCTTTGATGGTCTCCAAACCAAATATTTTGAAGTCAAGTTGTGAAAGCATAGTATAGCGACGAGACAATGCATCAGCAATAACATTTTCTTTTCCCTTCTTGTGTTTAATGACATAAGGGAAAGTATCAATGAATTCAACCCATTTAGCATGTCTACGATTCAGTTTAACTTGACTTTTAATATGTTTCAAAGATTCATGATCAGAATGTATAACAAATTCTTTGAGCCATAAATAATGTTGCCATGTTTCTAAAGTCCGAACAAGAGCATATAATTCTTTATCATAAGTAGAATAATTCAGACTAGGCCCACTCAGTTTTTCAGAAAAGTATGCAACAGGTTTGCCATCTTGTAATAACACACCTCCTAATCCAATTCCACTAGCATCACATTCAAGCTCAAAAGTCTTATTAAAATCAGGAAGTTGGAGTAAAGGAGCATGTGTCAACTTATCTTTCAATACCGAGAAGGCTTCTTCCTGTGCGGTACCCCAAAGAAAAGGCACATCTTTCTTTGTAAGCTCATTGAGAGGTGCAGCAATGGTGCTGAAATCTCTCACAAAATGCCTATAGAATCCAGCGAGGCCAAGAAAACTCCTCACTTGTGTGACCGTTTTGGGCTGCGGCCAACTCTCAATAGCTTCAATCTTGGCTTTATCAACTTCAATTCCCTATGGAGTAACAACATAGCCAAGAAAAGATACTCGGTCGGTGCAAAAGGTGCACTTCCCAAGGTTACCAAACAAACGTGCATCACGTAGAGCAATAAAAATAGCACGTAAATGTTCCAAATTTTCCTCCAAAGATCTGCTATAAATCAATATGTCATCAAAGTAAACTACCACAAATCGTCCAATGAAAGCACGTAAAACTTCGTTCATTAATCTCATGAAAGTACTAGGTGCATTAGTTAACCCAAAAGGCATGACTAACCACTCATATAATCCAAACTTAGTTTTAAATGCTGTTTTCCATTCATCTCCCAATTTCATACGAATTTGATGGTAGCCACTACGCAAATCAACTTTGGAGAATATTGTAGAGCCACTCAATTCATCAAGCATATCATCTAGCCTAGGAATAGGATGACGATAACGAATAGTAATATTATTAATGCCTCTACAATCAACACACGTACGTGATGTACCATCCTTTTTCGGCACTAGAATAATAGGAACAGCACAAGGACTAAGGGATTCGTGTATATAACCTTTGTCGAGAAGCTCTTGTACTTGACGCATAATCTCCTTCGTCTCCTCTGGATTGGTATGGTATGGTGCACGGTTTGGCAGTGAAGCACCGGGAATTAAGTCAATCTGATGCTCAATCCCTCGAATAGGCGGTAATCCCGGTGGCACGTCTTGTGGAAAAACGTCAGCGAACTCCTGCAAAATGTTAGTGACAGCAGGAGGCAAAGAGGAAGGCACGTCCTCGAATGAAAATAATGCCTCTTTGCACACAAAAGCATAGCAAACAGATTTGCTGAAATCTAGCTCATCAATATCAAATTTGGTGGCAAATAAACATGCACTTTTCAATTTAATTTCAGAAGCAACACTAGATGGTTTATTATTAGGCTTCATTTGTTGCTCAAATTCTTTTGCCACAATCTGATTTTCACTCTTATTCTTCTCCTGTTGTGCTTTATTAGCTCTATTAATATCATCTTTCAAAATGGAATCAGGAGTCATAGGAAGCAAAGTAATATTTTTATCCTTATGAACAAGAGTATAGTGATTGTTTCTACCATGGTGTACAGAATTTTTATCAAATTGCCATGGTCTACCAAGTAATAAGGAACATGCTTGCATAGGTACCACATCACAATAAACATAATCAGCATATGTAGAGATACTAAAATGCACACGAATAGTACGTGTTACCTTAACCTTGCCGCTGTTGTTGAACCATTGGATGTAGTAAGGATGTGGATGTGGTCTTGTGGTGAGAGAAAGCTTCTCCACCATCTCCATGCTAGCCAAGTTGTTGCAGCTCCCTCCGTCTATTATGACGCGCACAGAACGTTCCTTCACAACTCCCTTGGTATGGAACAAATTGTGCCTCTGATTTTGCTCAGCTTGTGTGACCTGCACACTCAAAACACGTTGAGCAACTAAACATTCATACCTGTCAGCGTCTTCAGGAGCCATGTATTGCGTCTCTCATACCACTTGATAGAGGCAAAGGTGTCCCGTCTTTCGATGAGATGATGAATATCGCTTTGGTGGCAGTCGACTTTGACGATCCGACTACGAACGTGCGAGGACGTCGCGCCTTAGCAATCGCTAAACCAACTCCGAGAGGTTATTGACCACGCCAGAGCACGATCAACCTGACCACGAGGGTCTGTTTCCTGCGAGCAAACGAAGAACAAGCAAGAAACTGAAATTGCAATCTGGATATTGCGAATATAAGATGAAAGCTTTATTGATCAAGGTGGGGTTCTGTGACGCCTTTGTCTGGTCGTTGAACACAAACGAAGTACGCGAAGTTGCAGCTATGGCGAACTTTTAATCTAAACAAAACCCAAAGTCTAAACGATGCCCTAAGGGCTGTATATATGGAGGAAGAGGGGGGAATTTCGTGGCCCTTGGTGGAGGGGTCCGAAATCAACCCTATCTCTTGTTTCCCCATACATACGGACTCTAAAAATAGCCTATACTTATGTATTTCGAAATTACATGGGCCTGGCCCAATAATAAGGTGACGCAGCACCTAAAATAGCCTCGGGACGAAATTTATGAAGTGGCATCTTGTATATTTCGTCCATGGCTTCATGCACCCATTATGGTGGCTTCAAAGTCCTGAAATCATCACTTGTAACTCCGTTCTTGTTCCCCTTGCGCATGCCATCATCTCCATGCTTGTTCTTGCTCCAACGTTCATCCTTCTCCAAGCTAGGCCCTTCATTTGTAAGCAAAACAAATGTATCCAATTTAGGCAGCATCATATTCTCATGAACATTAGAATCATTACCAAGAAACGAAAGTACCTGATAATTTAATTGGCGTGCGCGAGCTCTAGTAATTGGTCCCGTATATGTAGCAGTAGGGGCTGTGGGTGTAACAATGGTATTGATGTCCTCATCACTCATCCACTTGGATACTTCTCCTCGGAGTTCAGGACCTCTTCGGAGAAGATCCCCCAAGCGGATTAAAGACCCCTCTCTAGGGAAGACCATCAAGACCTCTGTTAGGAGATGAACTGTCCTTTGTATGCTTACCTTTGTTGACTGTGGATCATATGCATCTCTTTGTGTTCGGTGATCTAGCACTCGTGTGATCTATTCTTTGTCGGTTTCGTGATCCTCTCTTGTCCTCCCCGTGATTTTCCCTTTGTGCTTCCGCGTGTTCTTCGTGTTTCTCCCGTGGGATCCCTCCAAACGTGAAAGATCGACCAACTAGGGTCTTGCCCTACATCATATTGGTATCATGAGCCACGTTGATCACGTTTTTGGAGCCCCTACCCCGTGTTTTCTAGCTTGATTATGTTGTTTTCATCCTAATTCCGAAAATTCCCCACCAAAAATAGCCCCAAATTTTTTTGTGATTTGTTTGTGAGTTGAGATTTTGTTGGATTTGGTCGATGGATTTGTGTTGCTGCGTGTGGATCTAGCTTTCCCCACCCTCCCCACCCTTTTCCATCCATCAAACCGCTCGATTTCGACCTCACCATCTTCTTCTTCCCCGGAGTTTTCGCAGTTCCTCTCCCCGAGCCCGATTTTCGCCCAGGCTCCGGACAACCGGAAAAGGCCAGACGTCCGACGAAGTCCGGACGACCGTAAAATCACGGACGTCCGTGAAACCCTAACGAAGCTGAAGTTCGACAGTTCCCCACCTCCACATTCCCACATTCCACCACATCTTCCAAACCCACATACACAAACATCTTCCACGATACCTCCGATGACGATTTTGACACATTTTGGTCCTTGAGATTTTGAGTTGTGGATTCTGTATCCTTTTGTGTTTCGGCTATCTAGGTACGGTTGACGTCATCACCACCACGGCTCATCTTCGCAAGGGTCTCATCATCGCAAGGACGGTAACTTCAACGACATCTTTGTCATACCTTGCAATTGCATTGATACCCACATGTCCCTACTTTTGCGTAGCTTACCCATCGAGACTAGCCGTTGAGTATTGCTGGCAACGTGACTTGTGCACATTAGTGATCATACTTCATATAGCATACATATCATACCATAGTGGTGCATATCTTGAGATCAACTTGTGTGTCACAAAGTTGTCATCGCATACGCAATTGCTACCTTGGTTCATGAGTTTTGCATGAGAAAAGAGCTCAAAAGTGAAGGCGCCAACCAAGCTTTTAAGCAAAGAGGACAGATAAGCAAAGAGCTTATAAGCAAGAACCATAGCATCATACAACATTAAGATTGTCATATCCGATCATCTTGGATCATTGCACCGAAATATCATACATATAGCATACTTGGGATAGAGATAGTTGCATTTTTGCCTAGTAGGTTGTGCACAAGTTTGCATATCCGCCTATTATGCAATCGTGCTAGCGTCTCTCTAGTATTGTGCAACAAGAGCATTTTCGTGGTTTTTGGCTCACTTTTGGATTGCACAATCCCACTTATCTATTTGCGTGTGTGTTTCCGTGTACCCATACTAGCTCGGTCTACTTGTTGCATTTGCAAATTTGTGAATCTTTTCCAACATTATTGAAGCCCACTTACTATTGCATCAAATTTGTGCCACCATCCTAACCAAGCTCCACCAAAAGCTTTTACTTGTGTAGGTGTGAGAACCGACAAGAATTGGTACCAACAGTGCTATTTCATTGTCCGCATTTGAGTGAATTTGATTCATCTTCAACATCGGTCAAGGTACATTTGGTACACGTTCTTTTCCTTCTACAACTTACATTTTGCTTGGTATGATGGATAGGCCAAGTTCTTCTACCACTCCACCTCTCATCGAGCACGGCGACGACATGTCATCATTCGTCACAAAGAGCCACCTCTTTGGTGCTCAAAGGGCGTTACACCAAGAGCAACAAGCTATGAGCGACCGCATCGACAACCTCGCCACCGACTTGCGACTCTCTGAGCAACGTACAAGAGACTACTTCGACGACAAGTTCGACTCTCACAAGCAAGAAAATGATGCAAGAATGGACGAGATCCGTGCCTTGATGAGGAACCGGCATCATTCCACTTCTTCCTCCTCAAGACGGAGCCGCTCGAGTCGACACTCCGATGACACCTTCTCCGGCTCAAGTACACCGTCATCGACCATTCTTCGACGAGCCGCGCGTCAAGACCGTCATGCATCTCGGAACCCACTACAAGACAAGCATTCACAAGAGCAAGTCGATGAGCAAGTCCCTCGTCCTCAATCAAACCAAGTGGCTTTTGCTCAAGCTCAAAAACGGCAACGACCATGGCGACAAGAAGAAGAACGAGTGCGTCTACACCAAGAAGAACAAGACGCTGAGGCTCAACGTCTTCAACAACAACAACGTGAAGCGCAAGCTCTTGAGGCGCAACGTGCCCTTCAAGAATCAAGTCGAGCCATCGCCAACCGCAATCGCGAACGGCGCAATCAAGAGGAAGCTCTTCGAGAAGAAATCCAAGAGAGGAACTACCTACCGCGTGTGCAACGTCAAGCTCCACAAGCCCCTCCTCAAGCTCGTCAAGCTCCTCTTCCACCTCAAGTTCAACAAGAGCAAGTTGATCATGGACTTCCTTCGCGCCAAGAGCAACATGAGGATGACTACCCTCCACGCCAAGGACGTCATCATCACCATCGCCAACAACACAATGAAGAGCAACGCTATGGCAAGCTCAAGTTCACAATGCCCAAGTTCAAAGGAAGCAATGATCCGGAAGAGTACCTCTCATGGGCATTGAAGGTCGACAAAATCTTTCGTTTGCACAACTATGAGGAAGAGAAGAAGATCGCTATGGCATCACTTGAGTTCCAAGACTATGTGCTCATATGGTGGGAACAAGTACTTGAACGCCGTGAAGCAAGAGGTGAAGCACCAATCACCACTTGGACTCAAATGAAGGATGTCATGCGGGCACGCTTTGTACCAACCTACTACAACCGCGATCTCTTCAAGAAGCTACAACTCCTCAAGCAAGGAACAAAGAGTGTTGAAGAATACTACAAGGAAATGGAGATAGCCATGATTCGAGCCAATGTCAAGGAAGATGATGAGCAAACAATGGCACGTTTCTTGAATGGACTCAATCATCCCATCAAGATGATCGCCGACTTCCAACCATATTCCAACCTCATTGAGCTCGTGCATCAAGCAACCAAGGCGGAACGTCAAGTGCAAGATGACTTCAAGTACGCCAAGTACTCATCCAAGACCTACGGCTTCTCCAACATCCAAGCTTCAACGACTCCCCCAACATCTACGTCAACCAAATCTTCTCCAAGCAACGACGACAAGTCAAGTTGCAAGAAAACTTCGGCAAGTTCAAGTCGTCTTCCTCCTACTACAAGCAACTTCAAGCCGCGTGCTTCATCATCTACTCCGACCGATGAGACCGTCAAAACAAGCTCCTTCAAGTGTTTCACTTGCGGCGGCCGAGGCCACAAGTCCTATGAATGCATGAACAAGCGCACCATGACCCTCAACGACGACGGCACATATGACTCAATGAGTGAAGAGGAGATGGAAGCCCTTGAGCAAGTGGCCATGCACCGGCGCGTGAACGAAGATGAAGATGATCAAGTCTTTTGTGATGACGATTCGAGCCCCGCTCTCGTTGTCTCCAAAGTCTTGACACTTCAACATCAACAAGAAGAAGACCAAAGATGCCACATCTTCCACACAAAGGCCGGCATCAATGGAAGGTCTGTCAAGGTCATCATCGATGGAGGTAGTTGCCACAACTTGGCAAGTGAAGAACTATGCTCCAAGCTTCAATTGGTCAAGAGGAAGCAGCCGCACCCCTACAAGGTCCAATGGCTTAGTGACTCCGGCACTATACGAGTTGAGCATACGGTCCAAGTCTCCTTCAAAATTGGTGCCTATGAAGACACTTTGGAATGTGATGTGGTCCCAATGACCATTTGCCACCTCCTTCTTGGTCGACCATGGCAATTCGACCGTGGTGTCATCCACAATGGGCGCACCAATCACTATAGCTTCAAGATGAAAGGGAAGGAGTATGTGCTACGACCTATGTCTCCTAGTCAAGTGATAGCCGACAAGCAAGCCACCCACCATGGCGAGAAGAGTGAGAAAGTTACCCACCCAAAAGTGAGTGAGAGCCACAAGCCAAATATGAGCGCCTCTTCGCCTAGAGAGAAAAACCTCATCCTATTTGCCACCAAAAGTGAGATAAGAGAAGTGTGTGAGAACCCATCGAGTGTGATACACTTCGTCCTCGTGTGCAAAGATGGAGAGCCAACAACTAACACCTCTCACGAGTTACCTTTAGTGTTTCAGTCTCTTTTGCAGGAATTCAAAGATGTTTTCCCCGAGGAGCTACCTCCGGGTCTACCTCCCCTACGAGGCATTGAGCATCGAATCGACCTCATCCCCGGAGCGCCACTTCCAAACAAAGCCCCATATCGTGTAAATCCCGAAGAAACCAAGGAGATTCAACGACAAGTACAACAACTCATCGACAACGGTCAGGTACGTGAAAGCTTAAGCCCATGTGCCGTTCCCGTTATCCTTGTACCTAAACCCGATGGCAGTTTTCGCTTGTGTTCCGATTGTAGACCCATAAACGCCATCACCGTTCGTTATAGGCACCCCATTCCTCGCTTAGATGATATGCTTGATGAACTTAGTGGAGCCAACTTTTTCTCAAAAATAGATCTTAAAAGCGGCTATTATCAAATCCGTATTCAAGAAGGTGATGAATGGAAAACCGCTTTCAAAACCAAATTTGGCTTATATGAGTGGTTAGTGATGCCTATGGGTTTGTCGGAAGCACCCGGAACTTTCGTGCGTCTTATGCATCATGTGCTTAGACCTTACATAGGAGTCTTCGTTGTGGTTTACTTTGATAATATCCTTGTGTTTAGCAAATCCATGAAAGAGCATATTAATCATGTTAAATCTGTGTTGCAAACTCTTCGCAAGGAACGCCTTTATGCAAACATGAAAAAATGCACTTTTGGCATTGACAAAGTGGTTTTCCTGGGTTTTGTTGTCTCTTCCAAGGGTGTCCATGTTGATGAAACTAAGATTCAAGCAATTAAAACTTGGCCCCAACCCACCAATTTACAACAAGTGAGAAGTTTTCTTGGTCTTGCAGGATTTTATCGCCAATTTGTGAAAAACTTTAGCACAATTGCCGCTCCTTTGCATGCCTTGAGTAAGAAGAATGCTCCTTTTGTTTGGGGATCTTTGCAATCCACCGCTTTTGATGAGCTCAAGTCTTTGCTTACTCATGCTCCGATTCTTGCTTTGCCCAATTTTGACAAAACTTTTGATGTTCATTGTGATGCAAGTGGTACTGGAATTGGCGGAGTTTTGATGCAAGAAAAACGAGCCATTGCTTATTTTAGTGAAAAACTCTCCGGTGCTCAACTTAATTATCCCATCTATGACAAAGAATTGTATGCTTTAGTGCGTGTGCTACATGTTTGGGAACATTATCTTAGACCTCATGAGTTTGTCATCCATACCGATCATGAAATGCTTAAGTACCTAAAAGGTCAAACTAAATTGAACAAGCGTCATGACAAATGGAGTGAATTCATTGAATCTTTTCCTTATGTGATCAAGTACATTAAGGGTAAAGAAAATGTTGTTGCGGATGCACTTTCACGCATATGCATGCTTGTCACTCAACTTGAGTTGAATGTTATTGGTTTTGAGCATATAAAAGACTTGTATGAGCATGATCCTTCTTTTGCTAATCCTTACACTAAGTGTTTGACACACACGTCTTGGGAAAGATACTACCTAAAGGATGATTATCTGATGAGAGCTAACAAACTTTGCATTCCCGAGTCTTCTCTTCGTTTGCTCCTTTTGCAAGAGGCTCATGGAGGTGGACTCATGGGACACTTTGGACGTGACAAGATCTTCGCCACGCTCTCGAAGAACTACTTTTGGCCCAAGATGTTCCGCGACGTCTCACGCTTCACCACCCGATGCTCTACATGTCGCAAAGCTATGTCAAAAGCTCAATCCCATGGTCTTTACATGCCACTTCCTATTCCTTATGAACCTTGGAAAGACATTAGCATGGATTTTGTACTTGGTTTGCCTAGAACTCAAAATGGCAAGGATTCCGTCTTTGTTGTTGTGGACAGATTTTCTAAGATGGCACATTTCATTCCTTGCAACAAGATAGACGATGCTTCACATATTGTTGTAGGGAAATCTTGCGACTTCATGGATTGCCAAAGACGATTGTCTCGGATCGTGACGTCAAGTTCCTGAGTTACTTTTGGAAGACCCTATGCGCCAAGCTCGGAATCAAGCTATTGTTCTCTTCGGCATACCATCCACAAACCGACGGCCAAACGGAGGTGACGAACCGTACACTCTCCACTCTACTTCGCGTGTTGATCAAGAAGAACATCAAGGAGTGGGAGGCGTGTCTACCCATCGCCGAGTACGCCTACAACCGTGCAAGACATTCCACGACCGGCAAGTCCCCCTTCGAGGTCATCTACGGCTTCAACCCTTTGTCCCCATTGGACATTCTACCGCTTCCTCTACAAGAACGAACCAACCTAGACACAAGCGCTCGTGCAAGCTACATCAAGAAGATGCATGAAGATACAAGGCACACCATCGAGCGCCAAGTATAACGACTAACGACCAAGCTCAACACCAACAAGCAACCAAAGGCATTCAACATTGGTGATCTCGTGTGGCTACATCTTCGAAAGGACCGCTTCCCCAATGAACGCATGATGAGGACATCAATACAATTGTTACACCCACAGCCCCTGCTGCTATACATACTGGACCAATTACTAGAGCTCGTGCACGCCAACTAAATTACCAGGTACTTTCGTTTCTTGGTAATGATTCTAATGTTCATGAGAATATGATGCTGCCTAAATTGGATACATTTGTTTTGCTTACAAATGAAGGGCCTAGCTTGGAGAAGGATGAACATTGGAGCAAGAACAAGCATGGAGATGATGGCATGCGCAAGGGGAACAAGAACGGAGTTACAAGTGATGATTTCAGGACTTTGAAGCCACCATAATGGGTGCATGAAGCCTTGGACGAAATATACAAGATGCCACTTCATAAATTTCGTCCCGAGGCTATTTTAGGTGCTGCCTCACCTTATTATTGGGCCAGGCCCATGTAATTTCGAAATACATAAGTATAGGCTATTTTTAGAGTCCGTATGTGTGGGGAAACAAGAGATAGGGTTGATTTCGGACCCCTCCACCAAGGGCCACGAAATTCCCCCCTCTTCCTCCATATAAACAGCCTTTAGGGCATCGTTTAGACTTTGGGATTTGTTTAGTTAAAAGTTAGCCATTGCAACTTCGTGTACTTCGTTTGTGTCCAACGACCAGACCAAGACCGCTTACGGATCCCCACCATTATCAATACTTCATATATATTCGCAATATTCAGATTGCTTTATCATATTCTTGCTCGTTCTTCGATTGCTTGCAGGAATAGACCTTCGTGGTCAGGTTGATCGTGCTCCAGCGTGGTCAATAACATCTCGGAGTTGGTTTAGGGATTGCTAAGGCGCAACGTCGTGCACGTTTGTAGTCGGATCGTCAAAGTCGTCTCCACGAAATCGATAGTTATCATCTCATCGAAAGATCGGGACACCCTCGCCTCTATCAAGTGGTATTAGATTTCCAGGTTGCTCGGTGAGATTTTACAGTTTTTCGTAGTTTAGATCAAGTCTGTTCTTCATACCTACAGTCCACGAAAAAGCCACAAAAAAAATTAGGGTTAGTTCATCATATCCGAACCAATCTGAGCCTTTGCATAATCTTTTTAGGGTTTTGCTTTGTTGAATTTGGGGTTGCATCGTCGTGTCTAGTTGCTGGTCTTAGAGTCTAGTCTTTTAGAGTTTCGAGTTCTGGTCATAAGTTGTCACGCCGCCGCCGCACCATCATCATCGCCCCTGCCATCTACCACCACCGCTTATCCGCCACCGCTCCGAATCCGTATCCATATACCACCACCGATTCATATACCACCACCGATTCATATCCATATCCATATACTACCACCGCTACCACCACCGCTGCCATATACCACCACCATATATCCACCACCAATCCGAGTTCCTTGCATATTAGGTTTGTTTTCGAGATCCATCTAGATTCCGATTCGTGTTTCCTTGCCGGAGTAGGTTTCGGAAAAAAAAAGAGTCGGGTAGCCACGCTCCGTTTAGGCCCAAAATTTTTCGAAAACACATTTTTCGAAAAAATTTCTGGCTATCCTATTTTTAGGTGTTTCTGAGTGTTTTGAGACAGGTGCCATTATAGGAAGTTTTTTTTGACCTGTTTCCCGTTTTTGGGCCCGGGCAGTCGAAAAAAAAAATTGTCGAAAAAAAAAATTTCGTGCCCATCCTGTCAGTTTGACCTAGGAAGAGTTTTGAGACACTCGCCATTATAGTGATTTTTCGCAAAAAAAAAAGCAGCGCAAAAAAAAAGAGCGCAAAAAAAAAGAGCGAAAAAAAAGAAATTTCAGAGTGTGCTTTTCCCTTGTTTACGTGCCGCGCCGTGATTTTGTTGGTGTTCTAGGCTCGCGTCTCTAGCACAGTCTAGCCTAGGACCAGCACAGTACCGTCGTTGAGCGTTTATTCAACTTTGCATCTCTGAATTGATTATTGCTGACCCTCTTTGCTACCATACTATAAGCCTTCCTAGCTCCACATACATCTACGTCGTGTGTTTGACTCTCCCTGGTAATCGCTCTATCCAAGCTTTGAGAGTTTTTGACTACAACGGTTGCCGATCACCGCCTGCTGCTGGGTAAGAACTGGTAAGAATTTGAGATTTGCTTGACGGATTTGTGATACACCACCACCACTTCTTAGTAGTCTGTAGGATCATATTCTTGTGTGTTTCTATTGCTGCTAACCATGCCAGGATCACAAGCCGACGAGATTGACTGGGAGAACTTATCGAACAAGGAGCTTCATGATAAGTTTCAGCAAATGATGACTGAACAGGTAGAAGATGTGCTGAACAATTTTGAAGAGGCCATGGAGAAGATCACTGGTCTTGAGAAGACGTTCGAAACAAAGCTCGATAACAGATTTAATGAACTGCTTGCGCGTCTTCCACCACCGGCTGCACCTGTCGCACCTCTGCAACAACAACAACAACTACGCCCCCTTCCGAATCAGTATGGACGAGCACAGCGTGTTCCTATTGTGCCATGACAAAATTCTGGTGCCGCTGTTACTGCTGTTGGTGTTTCTTTGGCTCCTGCTACTGCTCCTGCTAGTACCCAGGAGGAGGATGAGTATGCGGGCGATTATGAGGATGAGGTTGATCAAAATCAGATCTACGAGCAGCCACCAGCACCACCACCAGCAGGTCGACCTCAGGTATATATTCGTAATGGTAGGCCTGCACCACCACCTCAGGTACGAGATGATGTCCATATTCCTAAACTGAAATTGAATATTCCACCATTTGAGGGTAGATATGTTCCTGATATATATCTTACTTGGGAGTTAGAAACTGAACAACAATTTACATGTTTACAATATCCTGAGGAGAGACGAGTTGCTGCTGCTGTTTGTGCTTTCACTAGTTTTGCATGTGTATGGTGGTCTGAACATTGTAGATTATATCCTATTCCAACTACTTGGGCTGCTTTGAAAACTGCTATGCGTACGCGTTGGGTTCCACCATATTATCAACGTGAATTGCTTCAAAAATTGCAGCGTTTAAGACAAGGAAAAAATTCTGTAGAAGAATATTATCAGGAATTACAAACTGGCATGATTCGATGTGGTATTGTTGAGGAGAATGAAGCTATGCTTGCACGTTTTCTGGGTGGATTAAATAGAGAGATTCAGACCGTTCTAGACTATAAGGAGTATACTAATATCACTCGTTTATTCCATCTTGCTTGTAAAGCTGAACGTGAAGTGCAGGATCGACAAGCATTGGCGCGAACTAACTTTTCTGTAGGCCGACCTTCCTCATGGACGCCGCGTGCATCTTCTACTTCAACTGCACCAGCACCTCAATCAGGTGCCTCCTACAGTCGTGATACAAGAAAACAGGAACAACCACCATTATCTGCCAAGAGCGCACCTGCGGGGCCTGCACAGCGTTCTTCTTCTTCCACGGCATCAACAGGGTACACAAGTGATATTATTTGTCGTCATTGTAAGGGAGGAGGTCATTATGCGAGGGAATGCAAATCTCCGCGTGTGATGATTGCTACCGCGGATGGTGGATATGAGTCCGCTAGTGACTATGATGAGGAGACATTGGCTCTTATTACACGTGAAGAACTTGGTGGAGATGATTCTGATCATGAGACGCAATACATGGCTCCTGAAGACGCTGACAGGTATGAATGTTTAGTTGCTCAACGTGTTTTGAGTGTGCAGGTCACACAAGCTGAGCAAAATCAGAGGCACAATTTGTTCCATACCAAGGGAGTTGTGAAGGAACGTTCTGTGCGCGTCATAATAGACGGAGGGAGCTGCAACAACTTGGCTAGCATGGAGATGGTGGAGAAGCTTTCTCTCACCACAAGACCACATCCACATCCTTACTACATCCAATGGTTCAACAACAGCGGCAAGGTTAAGGTAACACGTACTGTTCGTGTGCATTTTAGTATCTCTACATATGCTGATTATGTTGATTGTGATGTGGTACCTATGCAAGCATGTTCCTTATTACTTGGTAGACCATGGCAATTTGATAAAAATTCTGTACACCATGGTAGAAACAATCACTATACTCTTGTTCATAAGGATAAAAATATTACTTTGCTTCCTATGACTCCTGATTCCATTTTGAAAGATGATATTAATAGAGCTAATAAGGCACAACAGGAGAAGAATAAGAGTGAAAATCAGATTGTGGCAAAAGAATTTGAGCAACAAATGAAGCCTAATAATAAACCATCTAGTGTTGCTTCTGAAATTAAATTGAAAAGTGCATGTTTATTTGCCACCAAACCTGATATTGATGAGCTAGATTTCAGCAAATCTGTTTGCTATGCTTTTGTGTGCAAAGAGGCATTATTTTCATTCGAGGACGTGCCTTCCTCTTTGCCTTCTGCTGTCACTAACATTTTGCAGGAGTTCGCTGACGTCTTTCCACAAGACGTGCCACCGGGATTACCGCCTATTCGAGGGATTGAGCATCAGATTGACTTAATTCCCGGTGCTTCACTGCCAAACCGTGCACCATACCGTACCAATCCAGAGGAGACGAAGGAGATTATGCGTCAAGTACAAGAGCTGCTCGACAAAGGTTATATACGCGAATCCCTTAGTCCTTGTGCTGTTCCTATTATTCTAGTGCCGAAAAAGGATGGTACATCACGTATGTGTGTTGATTGTAGAGGCATTAATAATATTACTATTCGTTATCGTCATCCTATTCCTAGGCTAGATGATATGCTTGATGAATTGAGTGGCTCTACAATATTCTCCAAAGTTGATTTGCGTAGTGGATACCATCAAATTCGTATGAAATTGGGAGATGAATGGAAAACAGCATTTAAAACTAAGTTTGGATTATATGAGTGGTTAGTCATGCCTTTTGGGTTAACTAATGCGCCTAGTACTTTCATGAGACTAATGAACGAAGTTTTACGTGCTTTCATTGGACGATTTGTGGTAGTCTATTTTGATGATACACTGATTTATAGCAGATCTTTGGAAGAACATTTGGAACATTTACGTGCTGTTTTTATTGCTCTACGTGATGCACGTTTGTTTGGTAACCTTGGGAAGTGCACCTTTTGCACCGACCGAGTATCTTTTCTTGGCTATGTTGTTACTCCACAGGGAATTGAAGTTGACAAAGCCAAGATTGAAGCTATTGAGAGTTGGCCGCAGCCCAAAACGGTCACACAAGTGAGGAGTTTTCTTGGCCTCGCTGGATTCTATAGGCGTTTTGTGAGAGATTTCAGCACCATTGCTGCACCTCTCAACGAGCTTACAAAGAAGGATGTGCCTTTTGTTTGGGGTACCGCACAGGAAGAAGCCTTCACGGTATTGAAAGATAAGTTGACACATGCTCCTTTACTCCAACTTCCTGATTTTAATAAGACTTTTGAGCTTGAATGTGATGCTAGTGGAATTGGATTAGGAGGTGTGTTATTACAAGATGGCAAACCTGTTGCATACTTTTCTCCATGCTTGTTCTTGCTCCAATGTTCATCCTTCTCCAAGCTAGGCCCTTCATTTGTAAGCAAAACAAATGTATCCAATTTAGGCAGCATCATATTCTCATGAACATTAGAATCATTACCAAGAAACGAAAGTACCTGGTAATTTAGTTGGCGTGCACGAGCTCTAGTAATTGGTCCAGTATGTATAGCAGCAGGGGCTGTGGGTGTAACAATTGTATTGATGTCCTCATCATCCTCCCCTTCTTGAAATGAAGTCGTCCTCGACGGAAGTTCATCTTCGTCACCCAAATAAGGCTTCAAATCTGCAATGTTAAAAGTGGGACTAACCCCAAAATCCGAAGATGGAAGAGGCAACAAATCAATAGGTGCACGAGGTAGGAAACCATACACAACTTCAAAAGGGCACATCTTAGTAGTAGAATGCAATGAACGATTATAAGCAAATTCAATATGAGGCAAGCATTCCTCCCACATTTTCTTATTATTCTTCAAAACAGCCCTAAGCATAGTAGACAACGTTCTATTGACTACTTCAGTTTGTCCATCAGTTTGGGGGTGACAAGTAGTACTAAAAAGCAGTTTAGTCCCCAACTTAGCCCATAAACATCTCCAAAAGTGGCTAAGAAATTCAGTATCACGATCTGAAACAATAGTATTTGGCACACCATGCAAGCGAATAATTTCACGAAAGAACAAATCAGCAACATTAACAGCATCATCGCTTTTATGACATGGTATAAAGTGTGCCATTTTCGAGAATCTATCCACGACAACAAATATGCTATCCCTCCCCTTCTTTGTTCGAGGTAAACCTAAAACAAAATCCATAGATATATCCTCCCAAGGAACACTAGGTACAGGCAAAGGCATATATAAACCATGAGGATTGAGTCGTGACTTAGCTTTTTGACATGTAGTGCATCGAGCAATAAAACGCTCAACATCCCGTCTCATCTTTGGCCAAAAGAAATGTGTAGCAAGTACGTCCTCCGTCTTCTTCACGCCAAAGTGTCCCATTAATCCTCCTCCATGCGCCTCCTGCAACAACAAAAGACGAACGGAGCTAGCTGGAATGCATAGCTTGTTAGCACGAAACACAAATCCATCGTTAATGACAAACTTGTTCCACATTCTTCCTTCTTTACAATTCTGCATTACATCTTTAAAATCAGCATCATGCACATATTGATCTTTGATGGTCTCCAAACCAAATTTTTTGAAGTCAAGTTGTGAAAGCATAGTATAGCGGCGAGACAATGCATCAGCAATAACATTTTCTTTTCCCTTCTTGTGTTTAATGACATAAGGAAAAGTCTCAATGAATTCAACCCATTTAGCATGTCTACGATTCAGTTTAGCTTGACTTTTAATATGTTTCAAAGATTCATGATCAGAATGTATAACAAATTCTTTGGGCCATAAATAATGTTGCCATGTTTCTAAAGTCCGAACAAGAGCATATAATTCTTTATCATAAGTAGAATAATTCAGACTAGGCCCACTCAATTTTTCAGAAAAGTATGCAACAGGTTTGCCATCTTGTAATAACACACCTCCTAATCCAATTCCACTAGCATCACATTCAAGCTCAAAAGTCTTATTAAAATCTGGAAGTTGGAGTAAAGGAGCATGTGTCAACTTATCTTTCAATACCGTGAAGGCTTCTTCCTGTGCGGTACCCCAAAGAAAAGGCACATCCTTCTTTGTAAGCTCGTTGAGAGGTGCAGCAATGGTGCTGAAATCTCTCACAAAACGCCTATAGAATCCAGCGAGGCCAAGAAAACTCCTCACTTGTGTGACCGTTTTGGGCTGCGGCCAACTCTCAATAGCTTCAATCTTGGCTTTGTCAACTTCAATTCCCTGTGGAGTAACAACATAGCCAAGAAAAGATACTCGGTCGGTGCAAAAGGTGCACTTCCCAAGGTTACCAAACAAACGTGCATCACGTAGAGCAATAAAAACAGCACGTAAATGTTCCAAATGTTCTTCCAAAGATCTGCTATAAATCAGTGTATCATCAAAATAGACTACCACAAATCGTCCAATGAAAGCACGTAAAACTTCGTTCATTAGTCTCATGAAAGTACTAGGCGCATTAGTTAACCCAAAAGGCATGACTAACCACTCATATAATCCAAACTTAGTTTTAAATGCTGTTTTCCATTCATCTCCCAATTTCATACGAATTTGATGGTATCCACTACGCAAATCAACTTTGGAGAATATTGTAGAGCCACTCAATTCATCAAGCATATCATCTAGCCTAGGAATAGGATGACGATAACGAATAGTAATATTATTAATGCCTCTACAATCAACACACATACGTGATGTACCATCCTTTTTCGGCACTAGAATAATAGGAACAGCACAAGGACTAAGGGATTCGCGTATATAACCTTTGTCGAGCAGCTCTTGTACTTGACGCATAATCTCCTTCGTCTCCTCTGGATTGGTACGGTATGGTGCACGGTTTGGCAGTGAAGCACCGGGAATTAAGTCAATCTGATGCTCAATCCCTCGAATAGGCGGTAATCCCGGTGGCACGTCTTGTGGAAAGACGTCAGCGAACTCCTGCAAAATGTTAGTGACAGCAGAAGGCAAAGAGGAAGGCACGTCCTCGAATGAAAATAATGCCTCTTTGCACACAAAAGCATAGCAAACAGATTTGCTGAAATCTAGCTCATCAATATCAGGTTTGGTGGCAAATAAACATGCACTTTTCAATTTAATTTCAGAAGCAACACTAGATGGTTTATTATTAGGCTTCATTTGTTGCTCAAATTCTTTTGCCACAATCTGATTTTCACTCTTATTCTTCTCCTGTTGTGCCTTATTAGCTCTATTAATATCATCTTTCAAAATGGAATCAGGAGTCATAGGAAGCAAAGTAATATTTTTATCCTTATGAACAAGAGTATAGTGATTGTTTCTACCATGGTGTACAGAATTTTTATCAAATTGCCATGGTCTACCAAGTAATAAGGAACATGCTTGCATAGGTACCACATCACAATCAACATAATCAGCATATGTAGAGATACTAAAATGCACACGAACAGTACGTGTTACCTTAACCTTGCCGCTGTTGTTGAACCATTGGATGTAGTAAGGATGTGGATGTGGTCTTGTGGTGAGAGAAAGCTTCTCCACCATCTCCATGCTAGCCAAGTTGTTGCAGCCCCCTCCGTCTATTATGACGCGCACAGAACGTTCCTTCACAACTCCCTTGGTATGGAACAAATTGTGCCTCTGATTTTGCTCAGCTTGTGTGACCTGCACACTCAAAACACGTTGAGCAACTAAACATTCATACCTGTCAGCGTCTTCAGGAGCCATGTTGATGAGGACATCAATATAATTGTTACACCCACAGCCCCTGCTGCTATACATACTGGACCAATTACTAGAGCTCGTGCACGCCAACTAAATTACCAGGTACTTTCGTTTCTTGGTAATGATTCTAATATTCATGAGAATATGATGCTGCCTAAATTGGATACATTTGTTTTGCTTACAAATGAAGGGCCTAGCTTGGAGAAGGATGAACATTGGAGCAAGAACAAGCATGGAGATGATGGCATGCGCAAGGGGAACAAGAACGGAGTTACAAGTGATGATTTCAGGACTTTGAAGCCACCATAATGGGTGCATGAAGCCTTGGACGAAATATACAAGATGCCACTTCATAAATTTCGTCCTGAGGCTATTTTAGGTGCTGCGTCACCTTATTATTGGGCCAGGCCCATGTAATTTCGAAATACATAAGTATAGGCTATTTTTAGAGTCCGTATGTGTGGGGAAACAAGAGATAGGGTTGATTTCGGACTCCTCCACCAAGGGCCACGAAATTCCCCCCTCTTCCTCCATATATACAGCCCTTAGGGCATCGTTTAGACTTTGGGTTTTGTTTAGATTAAAAGTTCGCCATAGCTGCAACTTCGCGTACTTCGTTTGTGTTCAACGACCAGACAAAGGCGTCATAGAACCCCACCTTGATCAATAAAGCTTTCATCTTATATTCGCAATATCCAGATTGCAATCTTACTTTCTTGCTTGTTCTTCGTTTGCTCGCAGGAAACAGACCCTCGTGGTCAGGTTGATCGTGCTCCGGCGTGGTCAATAACCTCTCGGAGTTGGTTTAGCGATTGCTAAGGCGCGACGTCCTCGCACGTTCGTAGTCGGATCGTCAAAGTCGACTTCCACCAAAGCGATATCCATCATCTCATCGAAAGACGGGACACCTTTGCCTCTATCATTTCCCTTCTTGTGTTTAATGACATAAGGGAAAGCCTCAATGAATTCAACCCATTTAGCATGTCTACAATTCAGTTTAGCTTGAATTGTAATATGTTTCAAAGATTCATGATCAGAATGTATAACAAATTCTTTGGGCCATAAATAATGTTGCCATGTTTCTAAAGTCCGAACAAGAGCATATAATTCTTTATCATAAGTAGAATAATTCAGACTAGGCCCACTCAATTTTTCAGAAAAATATGCAACAGGTTTGCCATCTTGTAATAACACACCTCCTAATCCAATTCCACTAGCATCACATTCAAGCTCAAAAGTCTTATTAAAATCAGGAAGTTGGAGTAAAGGAGCATGTGTCAACTTATCTTTCAATACCATGAAGCCTTCTTCCTGTGCGGTACCCCAAAGAAAAGGCACATCTTTCTTTGTAAGCTCATTGAGAGGTGCAGCAATGGTGCTGAAATCTCTCACAAAACGCCTATAGAATCCAGCAAGGCCAAGAAAACTCCTCACTTGTGTGACCGTTTTGGGCTGCGGGCAACTCTCAATAGCTTTAATCTTGGCCTTATCAACTTCAATTCCCTGTGGAGTAACAACACAGCCAAGAAAAGTGATAGAGGCGAGGGTGTCCCGATCTTTCGATGAGATGATAACTATCGATTTGGTGGAGACGACTTTGACGATCCGACTACACACGTGCACGACGTTGCGCCTTAGCAATCGCTAAACCAATCTCCTGAGGTTACTGACGATGCCGGAAGCACGGTCAGCCTGACCACGAAGGTCTATTCCTGCAAGCAATCGAAGAACGAGCAAGAATATGATAAAGCAATCTGAATATTGCAAATATATATGAGGTATTGATAATGGTGGGGATCCGCAAGCGTTCTTGGTCTGGTCGTTGGACACAAACGAAGTACACGAAGTTGCAATGGCTAACTTTTAACTAAACAAATCCCCAGGAAAAGCTACTAGATGGATCTACTTATATAGGAGCAAGGGGTGGCGGCCAAGGAGGTGGGAGGACGTCCCAAGGCAGCCTAAAACTAAATCTAGGTCGTACAAGGCCAATGGGCCCAAGTGGAGGTGATGTAACACCTTTGGACTTGTAGTTTGACTCGGATTCTGCTGCAGCATCAGATTGTTTCGTCCACAACTCAATGCTCCGGACGAATTTGAAGGTGATTCCAATTGGGTTGGAAAGTGCACGAAATCTAGTTTCCAACAAAAAAAGAATCACCCAATTCGGAGTCCGCATGAAAAACTTGTGTGCGTTTTGAGTCAGGTGTGTCTGTGCAGTCCGAATCTGAATCCAGAACGTGAGAGACTTGGACTCTATCTTCTCTTGGGCCAAAAGTGACGTGAGAGAACTTTTTGAACAGCAAATAAACATCTCTTTCTTCCTTATCTTCATATGTGGATTGTACAAATGTCCCATACACCTGCAATTAGACAAAACACAAAAGTGTGTGAAGTATTTTTGTTCTGAATAACATAAATAGATTATTGAATAGTTTGCACTAGAAATCACCTGACAAATATGCATATATGCAATATTTTTGGTCATATCCAAGGTAGTCATGTCCTCATCATCCTCCCCTTCTTGAAAATAAAGCCGTCCTCGGCGTTGCTTAATCTGAAATGTGGCTAACAAAAAAGACAAGGTGTACATGTTGTATATGTATATGTCATCCATTTTTACTTCCCTTGATTTTTGCATATATGACACATGAATAGATGAGTAACTTGCATAGTTCATAAAATCTAAAGCCAAAAAATTAGCACAAGAAGTAGAAGGCATGAAAATATTGCAACTCAGTTTGCACATATAAGTGAAGCTGTTATTCATTTCAAAAGATTGACAATGTTCATCATTAAACCATCCCAACATTGGTGAATAAACCTTACTTGCATCAAATTTACATGCTACAACATGCTTAAATAAGCAAACATGCAATAAGTCATTCAACACAGAATCATCACCAAGATTAGAGGTCATATCAAAATGATTAAACATTGGTTCTTTTGCATCAATAGTTAATTCAATGGGTGCACTCAAAATTGTTGGTATTTCAGTTGTTTGATCACATGGCAAAGTCAAATTATCAACGTAGTCCTCTAAAATAGGTGGTGTGATCAAAGTAGTGGGTAGCTCATCAGATGGTGCATTCAAATTGACAAGGCATTCATCATTCTCATGTAGAGATGTGATGAGGACATCAATACAATTGTTACACCCACAGCCCTTGCTGCTATACATACTGGACCAATTACTAGAGCTCGTGCACGCCAACTAAATTACCAGGTACTTTCGTTTCTTGGTAATGATTCTAATGTTCATGAGAATATGATGCTGCCTAAATGGGATACATTTGTTTTGCTTACAAATGAAGGGCCTAGCTTGGAGAAGGATGAACATTGGAGCAAGAACAAGCATGGAGATGATGGCATGCGCAAGGGGAACAAGAACGGAGTTACAAGTGATGATTTCAGGACTTTGAAGCCACCATAATGGGTGCATGAAGCCTTGGACGAAATATACAAGATGCCACTTCATAAATTTCATCCCGAGGCTATTTTAGGTGCTGCGTCACCTTATTATTGGGCCAGGCCCATGTAATTTCGAAATACATAAGTATAGGCTATTTTTAGAGTCCGTATGTGTGGGGAAACAAGAGATAGGGTTGATTTCGGACCCCTCCACCAAGGGCCACGAAATTCCCCCCCTCTTCCTCCATATATACAGCCCTTAGGGCATCGTTTAGACTTTGGGTTTTGTTTAGATTAAAAGTTCGCCATAGCTGCAACTTCGCGTACTTCGTTTGTATTCAACGACCAGACAAAGGCGTCACAGAACCCCACCTTGATCAATAAAGCTTTCATCTTATATTCGCAATATCCAGATTGCAATCTTAGTTTCTTGCTTGTTCTTCGTTTGCTCGCAGGAAACAGACCCTCGTGGTCAGGTTGATCGTGCTCCGGCGTGGTCAATAACCTCTCGGAGTTGGTTTAGCGATTGCTAAGGCGCGACGTCCTCGCACGTTCGTAGTCGGATCGTCAAAGTCGACTTCCACCAAAGCGAAATCCACCATCTCATCGAAAGACGGGACACCTTTGCCTCTATCACAAACTAGATAAGATGCAGATTTGATCCGGCGAAGATGTGAGTGACCTCAACTATGATTATGACAATAAACAGTGCGTAGCACGTGGTGGAAATTGATGGATGGGATGGTGGACAACGGATGGGATAATGATGCAGCGGCTGCGTGATTAATGTGAACAGAACTCGAAACTCTAAAGGAACTAGACACTAAGACCAGCAACTCGACACGGCGATGCAACCGATAATTCAATAATGCAAACAATGAAAAGAAAATTGCAAAGGGTCAGTCTGGCTAGGACAAAGGATGAATAGATCTAACTTTTTTTTGTGGCTTTTTCTTGGACAATAGGTAAGAAAATAAATCTAATCTAGCAAAAACTGGAAATTCTCACCGAGCAACCTGAAAACTGATACCACTTGATAGAGGCGAGGGTGTCCCGATCTTTCGATGAGATGATAACTATCGATTTGGTGGAGACGACTTTGACGATCCGACTACAAACGTGCACGACGTTGCGCCTTAGCAATCGCTAAACCAATCTCCTGAGGTTATTGACCACGCCGGAGCACGATCAACCTGACCACGAAGGTCTATTCCTGCAAGCAATCGAAGAACGAGCAAGAATATGATAAAAGCAATCTGAATATTGCGAATATATATGAAGTATTGATAAAGGTGGGGATCCGTAAGCGGTCTTGGTCTGGTCGTTGGACACAAACGAAGTACACGAAGTTGCAATGGCTAACTTTTAACTAAACAAATCCCAAGGAAAAGCTACTAGATGGATCTACTTATATAGGAGCAAGGGGTGGCGGCCAAGGAGGTGGGAGGACGTCCCAAGGCAGCCTAAAACTAAATCTAGGTCGTACAAGGCCAATGGGCCCAAGTGGAGGTGATGTAACACCTTTGGACTTGTAGTTTGACTCGGATTCTGCTGCAGCATCAGATTGTTTCGTTCTCAACTCAACGCTCCGGACGAATTTGAAGGTGATTCCAATTGGGTTGGAAAGTACACGAAATCTAGTTTCCAACAAAAAAAGAATCACCCAATTCGGAGTCCGTATGAAAAACTTGTGTGCGTTTTGAGTCAGGTATGTCTGTGCAGTCCGAATCTGAATCCAGAACGTGAGAGACTTGGACTCTATCTTCTCTTGGGCCAAAAGTGACGTGAGAGAACTTTTTGGACAGCAAATAAACATCTCTTTCTTCCTTATCTTCATATGTGGATTGTACAAATGTCCCATACACCTGCAATTAGACAAAACACAAAAGTGTGTGAAGTATTTTTGTTCTGGATAACATAAATAGATTATTGAATAGTTTGCACTAGAAATCACCTGACAAATATTCATATATGCAATATTTTTGGTCATATCCAAGGTAGTCATGTCCTCATCATCCTCCCCTTCTTGAAAATAAAGCCGTCCTCGGCGTTGCTTAATCTGAAATGTGGCTAACAAAAGAGACAAGGTGTACATGTTGTATATGTATATGTCATCCATTTTTACTTCCCTTGATTTTTGCATATATGACACATGAATAGATGAGTAACTTGCATAGTTCATAAAATCTAAAGCCAAAAAATTAGCACAAGAAGTAGAAGGCATGAAAATATTGCAACTCAGTTTGCACATATAAGTGAAGCTCTTATTCATTTCAAAAGATTGACAATGTTCATCATTAAACCATCCCAACATTGGTGAATAAACCTTACTTGCATCAAATTTACATGCTACAACATGCTTAAATAAGCAAACATGCAATAAGTCATTCAACACAGAATCATCACCAAGATTAGAGGTCGTATCAAAATGATTAAACATTGGTTCTTTTGCATCAATAGTTAATTCAATGGGTGCACTCAAAATTGTTGGTATTTCAGTTGTTTGATCACATGGCAAAGTCAAATTATCAACATAGTCCTCGAAAATAGGTGGTGTGATCAAAGTAGTGGGTAGCTCATCAGATGGTGCATTCAAATTGACAAGGCATTCATCATTCTCATGTAGAGATGGAAGATCAGTACCTTTGTCATTACCTCTTATGATCAACTCAGATGATGTAGCCACTCTCGGGGGCGATGTGTCACATGGTGGAGGTGATGTAGTCCTGACAACAATGGATGTGGTTGTCATAGTATGCCTAGTAGTTGAAGGAACAATCATATCAACTCTTGGAATGTGCACCGTGCGCTTGTTCTCCTCGTGGCCAACACGTTGTTTTATTTCCTGTTCAGCTTTGCAAGCAAGATGAAACAAATGGTCCATAGGATAACACTCTTCATGAATTAGTATCTCTTGAATATCACGGTTTAATCCTCCCCAAAATCTATCCATAAAATCATCTTCACTTTCTTCTAAAGAGGAATGCAACAAGGTAGTTTGTAAATCATCATAATATTTTGTTACAGTTTCACTACCTTGTTTTAAGTGTTGCAACTTCTTAATCATGTCACGAGTATAATAAGCAGGGACGAAAGTATGTCGCATGGCAAGTTTCAAATCATCCCAAGTAGTAGGTATATAATCAGGGTGTAACCGACAATATTCACTCCACCAAACCAAAGCATAACCAGTGAGAGAACCAACCGCAACCTTAACCTTTTTATGTTCATCGAAATTATGGGAAGCAAATATATTTTTTATGTCGAACTCCCATTCAATATATAAAGCAGGTTTAAAACGGCCATTAAATGGTGGTATAGATACATTAACCTGATCATGTGCATTTGGATGTTTGTGCACCTCTCGTGACGGTTGTGGTATTTGCAAAGGTGGTGGCACGTCTCCCGCGATCGACAAAGCCCATGAATTGACTCTGGATCCTATCATGATTAGTAGAACAAGAAACAAAACCCAAAAATAATGTTCCTATAACTACTAGGATGTGGTGGTAAAACGCTCACAGTAAAGCAAATATCAATGTCTTACAAGTTCTTACCATGCAGCAGGCGGTGATCGGCAACCAGCGCTGTCAAGTAACTCCGAATATTGAGTAAAGCGATTGCCATGGGAGCGTACGTATACACGGTGTAGAAATATGTGGAGCTGGGTTGGCTATATATGGTAGCAAAAGATTAGCAATAATCAATTCAAAGATGCAATGTTGAATAAACGCTCAACGACGGTACTGTGCTGGTCCTAGGCTAGACCAGACTAGAGACGCGAGCCTAGAACACTAATGAGGTCACGGCGTAGCACAACTAGCATCAATGAAGGATATTAAGTAGCTCTTGACAGCAAGATATAAGTGAAGATAATGATGAAAAACAACTGCCAAGCAGGATATACAACAACTCTCTCTCCAACTTTCCTCTTAAAAAGTTTGAGCCAATTTTCTGGTAAATTCTTGCAAAGAATGCTACTAACTCAAGCTTTCCAATGCAAAAAGAATAACTCAATTCCGAGTTGATATGAGGAGTCAAAGAATTCTAAAACTGGCCTGAAAAATTGGAACAAGCTGTGTTCACGAACTTCAGAGGGCAAAAAGACCTATTTAGAAGCCGATTTTGAGGTGCCAAATATTGAACTAGTTTCTGCAACTATTTAGATGCGGCTCGTCTCTAGCTTCAATTTGAGTACTCACGGAGCCAAAACGGACTTCGTATGAGGAAGATACACCTGTTTTACTGAACGGTGCGCAAAACAGATTCCAATCCGAATTCAGGTACGAGATTGATTCTAAATAGATTCGATTTTTTTTCTCTACTTTTTTTTCTCACGCTTTTTTTTCTTTTTCTTCTCTCTCTTTTTCTTTTTTTCTTTCTTTTTTTCTCTCTTTTTTTCTCTCTCTTTTTTTTTCTCCCTCTTTCCAAGACAAACTAGATAAGATGCAGATTGGATCAGGCGAAGATGTGAATGACTTCAACTATGATTATGACAATGAACAGTGCGTAGCACATGGTGGAAATTAATAGATGGGATGGTGGACGGTGGAAGGGATAATGATGCAGCGGCGGCGTGACTAATGTGAACAGAACTCGAAACTCTAAAGGAACTAGACACCAAGACCAGCAACTGACACGACGATGCAACCGATAATTCAACTATGCAAGCAATGAATAGAAAATTGCAAAGGCTCAGACTGGCTTGGATAAAGGATGAACAGATCTAACTTTTTTTTGTGGCTTTTTCTTGGACAATAGGTAAGAAAAAAATCTAATCTAGGAAAAACTGGAAATTCTCACCGAGCAACCTGAAAACTGATACCACTTGATAGAGGCGAGGGTGTCCCGATCTTTCGATGAGATGATAACTATCGATTTGGTGGAGACGACTTTGACGATCCGACTACAAACGTGCATGACGTTGTGCCTTAGCAATCGCTAAACCAATCTCCTGAGGTTACTGACGATGCCGGAAGCACGGTCAGCCTGACCACGAAGGTCTATTCCTGCAAGCAATCGAAGAACGAGCAAGAATATGATAAAGCAATCTCAATATTGCAAATATATATGAGGTATTGATAATGGTGGGGATCCGCAAGCGTTCTTGGTCTGGTCGTTGGACACAAACGAAGTACACGAAGTTGCAATGGCTAACTTTTAACTAAACAAATCCCCAAGAAAAGCTACTAGATGGATCTACTTATATAGGAGCAAGGGGTGGCGGCCAAGGAGGTGGGAGGACGTCCCAAGGCAGCCTAAAACTAAATCTAGGTCGTACAAGGCCAATGGGCCCAAGTGGAGGTGATGTAACACCTTTGGACTTGTAGTTTGACTCGGATTCTGCTGCAGCATCAGATTGTTTCGTCCATAACTCAATGCTCCGGACGAATTTGAAGGTGATTCCGATTGGGTTGGAAAGTGCACGAAATCTAGTTTCCAACAAAAAAAGAATCACCCAATTCGGAGTCCGTATGAAAAACTTGTGTGCGTTTTGAGTCAGGTGTGTCTGTGCAGTCCGAATCTGAATCCAGAACGTGAGAGACTTGGACTCTATCTTCTCTTGGGCCAAAAGTGACGTGAGAAAACTTTTTGAACAGCAAATAAACATCTCTTTCTTCCTTATCTTCATATGTGGATTGTACAAATGTCCCATACACCTGCAATTAGACAAAACACAAAAGTGTGTGAAGTATTTTTGTTCTGAATAACATAAATAGATTATTGAATAGTTTGCACTAGAAATCACCTGACAAATATGCATATATGCAATATTTTTGGTCATATCCAAGGTAGTCATGTCCTCATCAAAAAGATACTCGGTCGGTGCAAAAGTTGCACTTCCCAAGGTTACCAAACAAACGTGCATCATGTAGAGCAATAAAAACAGCACGTAAATGTTCCAAATGTTCTTCCAAAGATCTGCTATAAATCAATATGTCATCAAACTACCACAAATCGTCCAATGAAAGCACGTAAAACTTCGTTCATTAATCTCATGAAAGTACTAGGTGCATTAGTTAACCCAAAAGGCATGACTAACCACTCATGTAATCCAAACTTAGTTTTAAATGCTGTTTTCCATTCATCTCCCAATTTAATACGAATTTGATGGTATGCACTGTGCAAATCAACTTTGGAGAATATTGTAGAGCCACTCAATTCGTCAAGCATATCATCTAGCCTAGGAATAAGATGACGATAATGAATAGTAATATTATTAATGCCTCTACAATCAACACACATACGTGATGTACCATCCTTTTTCGGCACTAGAATAATAGGAACAGCACAAGGACTAAGGGATTCGCGTATATAACCTTTGTCGAGAAGCTCTTGTACTTGACGCATAATCTCCTTCATCTCCTCTGGATTGGTACGGTATGGCGCACGATTTGGCAGTGAAGCACCGGGAATTAAGTCAATCTGATGCTCAATCCCTCGAATAGGCGGTAATCCCGGTGGCACGTCTTGTGGAAAGACGTCAGCGAACTCCTGCAAAATGTTAGTGACAGCAGGAGGCAAAGAGGAAGGCACGTCCTCGAATGAAAATAATGCCTCTTTGCACACAAAAGCATAGCAACAGATTTGCTGAAATCTAGCTCATCAATATCAGATTTGGTGGCAAATAAACATGCACTTTTCAATTTAATTTTAGAAGCAACACTAGATGGTTTATTATTAGGCTTCATTTGTTGCTCAAATTCTTTTGCCACAATCTGATTTTCACTCTTATTCTTCTCCTATTTTGCTTTATTAGCTCTATTAATATCATCTTTCAAAATAGAATCAGGAGTCATAGGAAGCAAAGTAATATTTTTATCCTTATGAACAAGAGTATACTGATTGTTTCTACCATGGTGTACAGGATTTTTATCAAATTGCCATGGTCTACCAAGTAATAAGGAACATGCTTGCATAGGTACCACATCACAATCAACATAATCAGCATATGTAGAGATACTAAAATGCACACGAACAGTACGTGTTACCTTAACCTTGCCGCTGTTGTTGAACCATTGGATGTAGTAAGGATGTGGATGTGGTCTTGTGGTGAGAGAAAGCTTCTCCACCATCTCCATGCTAGCCAAGTTGTTACAACTACCTCCGTCTATGATGACGTGCACAGAACATTCCTTCACAACTCCCTTGGTATGGAACAAATTGTGCCTCTGATTTTGCTCAGCTCGTGTGACCTGCACACTCAAAATACGTTGAGCAACTAAACATTCATACCTGTCAACGTCTTCAGGAGCCATGTATTGCGTCTCATGATCAGAATCATCTCCACCATGTTCTTCACGTGTAATAAGAGCCAAAGTCTCCTCATCATAGTCACTAGCGGACTCATATCCACCATCCGCGGTAGCAATCATCACACGCTGAGATTTGCATTCTCTCGCATAATGACCTCCTCCCTTACAACGACGACAAATAATATCACTTGTGTGCCCTGTTGATGCCATGGAAGAAGAACTCTGTGCAGGCCCGGCAGGTGCGCTCTTGGCAGATAATGGTGGTTGTGCCTGTTTTCTTGTATCACGGCTGGAGGAGGCACATGATTGAGGTGCTGGTGCAGTTGAAATAGAAGATGCACACGGTGTCCATGATGAAGGTCGGCCTGCAGAAAAGTTAGTTCGCGCCAATGCTTGTCGATCCTGCACTACACGTTCAGCTTTACAAGCAAGATGGAACAAACGAGTGATATTAGTATACTCCTTATAGTCTAGAATGATCTGAATCTCTCTATTTAATCCACCCAGAAAACGTGCAAGCATAGCTTCATTCTCCTCAACAATACCACATCTAATCATGCCAGTTTGTAATTCCTGATAATATTCTTCTACATAATTTTTCCCTTGTCTTAAACGCTGCAATTTTTGAAGCAATTCACGTTGATAATATGGTGGAACCCAACGCGTACGCATAGCAGTTTTCAAAGCAGCCCAAGTAGTTGGAATAGGATATAATCTACAATGTTCAGACCACCATACACATGCAAAACTAGTGAAAGCACAAACAGCAGCAGCAACCCGTCTCTCCTCAGGATATTGTAAACATGTAAATCTTTGTTCAGTTTCTAACTCCCAAGTAAGATATATATCAGGAACATATCTACCCTCAAATGGTGGAATATTCAATTTCAGTTTAGGAATATGGACATCATCTCGTACCTGAGGTGGTGGTGCAGGCCTACCATTGCGAATATATACCAGAGGTCGACCTGCTGGTGGTGGTGCTGATGGCTGCACAAAGTTCTGATGTTGATCAACCTCATCCTCATAATCGCCCGCATACTCATCATCCTCCGCATCAGCAGCAGGAGCCACAGAAGTATCAACAGCAGCACCAACAGTTTGGCCAAACGCAAGAGGGACACGGCTCGCTCGGCGGAGGTCTGTTTCGCGACATGGAGGTAGTCGTCGTCGTTGTTGTTGTTGTTGGAGAGGTGCGTTAGGTGCAGCGGGTGGTGGTGGTGGAAGACGCGCGAGCAATTCATTAAACTTGTTATCGAGCTTTGTTTCGAACGTCTTCTCCATGCCATCTATCTTCTCCATGGCCTCGTCAAATCTGTGTAACACATCTTACACCTGTCCACTCATCATTTGCTGAAATTTATCATGCAAATCCTTATTCGTCATGTTCTCCCAGTCAGTCTCGTCGGCTTGTGATCCTGGCATGGTTAGCAGTAATAAAAACACACAGAATATGATCCTACAGACTTGATGAGGACATCAATACAATTGTTACACCCACAGCCCCTGCTGCTATACATACTGGACCAATTACTAGAGCTCGTGCACTCCAACTAAATTATTAGGTACTTTCGTTTCTTGGTAATGATTTTAATGTTCATGAGAATATGATGCTGCCTAAATTGGATACATTTGTTTTGCTTACAAATGAAGGGCCTAGCTTGGAGAAGGATGAACATTGGAGCAAGAACAAGCATGGAGATGATGGCATGCGCAAGGGGAACAAGAACGGAGTTACAAGTGATGATTTCAGGATTTTGAAGCCACCATAATGGGTGCATGAAGCCTTGGACGAAATATACAAGATGCCACTTCATAAATTTCGTCCCGAGGCTATTTTAGGTGCTGCATCACCTTATTATTGGGCCAGGCCCATGTAATTTCGAAATACATAAGTATAGGCTATTTTTAGAGTCCGTATGTGTGGGGAAACAAGAGATAGGGTTGATTTCGGACCCCTCCAACAAGGGCCACGAAATTCCCCCCTCTTCCTCCATATATACAGCCCTTAGGGCATCGTTTAGACTTTGGGTTTTGTTTAGATTAAAAGTTCGCCATAGCTGCAACTTCGCGTACTTCGTTTGTGTTCAACGACCAGACAAAGGCGTCACAGAACCCCACCTTGATCAATAAAGCTTTCATCTTATATTCGCAATATCCAGATTGCAATCTTAGTTTCTTGCTTGTTCTTTGTTTGCTCGCAGGAAACAGACCCTCGTGGTCAGGTTGATCGTGCTCCGGCGTGGTCAATAACCTCTCGGAGTTGGTTTAGCGATTGCTAAGGCGCGACGTCCTCGCACGTTCGTAGTCGGATCGTCCAAGTCGACTTCCACCAAAGCGATATCCATCATCTCATCGAAAGACGGGACACCTTTAACTCTATCAAGTGGTATCAGATTTCCAGGTTGCTCGGTGAGATTTTACAGTTTTTCGTAGTTTAGATCGAGTCTGTCTTCATACCTATATTCCACGAAAAAGCCACAAAAAAAAATTAGGGTTAGTTCATCATATCCGAACCAATCTGAGTCTTTGCATAATCTTTTTAGGGTTTTGCTTTGTTGAATTTGCGGTTGCATCGTCGTTTCTAGTTACTGGTCTTAGAGTCTAGTCTTTTAGAGTTTCGAGTTCTGGTCATAAGTTGTCACGCCGCCGCCGCACCATCATCATCGCCCCTGCCATCTACCACCACCGCTCCGAATCCGTATCCATATACCACCACCAATTCGTGTCCATATACCACCACCGATCCATATCCATATACTACCACCGCTACCACCACCGCTGCCATATACCACCACCATATATCCACCACCAATCCGATTTCCTTGCTTATTAGGTTTGTTTTCGAGATCCATCTAGTTTCCGATTCGTGTTTCCTTGCCGGAGTCGGGTAGCCACGCTCCGTTTAGGCCCAAAATTTTTCGAAAACGCATTTTTCGAAAAAAATTCTGGCTATCCTATTTTTAGGTGTTTCTGAGTGTTTTGAGACAGGTGCCATTATAGGAAGTTTTTTTTGACCCGTTTCCAGTTTTTGGGTCCGGGCAGTCGAAAAAAAAATTGGTCGAAAAAATTCCGTGCCCATCCTGTCAATTTGAGCTAGGAAGAGTTTTGAGACACTCGCCATTATAGTGATTTTTCGCAAAAAAAAACAGCGCAAAAAAAAAGAGCGCAAAAAAAAGAGCGAATTTTTTTTTCAGAGTGTGCTTTTCCCTTGTTTACGTGCCGCGCCGTGATTTTGTTGGTGTTCTAGGCTCGCGTCTCTAGCACAGTCTAGCCTAGGACCAGCACAGTACCGTCGTTGAGCGTTTATTCAACTTTGCATCTCTGAATTGATTATTGCTGACCCTTTTTGCTACCATACTATAAGCCTTCCCAGCTTCACATACATCTACGTCGTGTGTTCGACTCTCCCTGGTAATCGCTCTATCCAACCTTTGAGAGTTTTTGACTACAACGGTTGCCGATCACCGCCTGCTGCTGGGTAAGAACTGGTAAGAATTTGAGATTTGCTTGACGGATTTGTGATACACCACCACCACTTCTTAGTAGTCTGTAGGATCATATTCTTGTGTGTTTCTATTGCTGCTAACCATGCCAGGATCACAAGCCGACGAGATTGACTGGGAGAACTTATCGAACAAGGAGCTTCATGATAAGTTTCAGCAAATGATGACTGAACAGGTACAAGATGTGCTGAACAATTTTGAAGAGGCCATGGAGAAGATCACTGGCCTTGAGAAGACGTTCGAAACAAAGCTCGATAACAGATTTAATGAACTGCTTGCGCGTCTTCCACCACCGGCTGCACCTGTCGCACCTCTGCAACAACAACAACTACGCCCCCTTCTGAATCAGTATGGACGAGCACAGCGTGTTCCTATTGTGCCAGAACAAAATTCTGGTGCCGCTGTTGCTGCTGTTGGTGCTTCTTTGGCTCCTGCTACTGCTCCTGCTGGTACCCAGGAGGATGATGAGTATGCGGACGATTATGAGGATGAGGTTGATCAAAATCAGATCTACGAGCAGCCACCAGCACCACCACCAGCAGGTCGACCTCAGGTATATATTCGTAATGGTAGGCCTGCACCACCACCTCAGGTACGAGATGATGTCCATATTCCTAAACTGAAATTGAATATTCCACCATTTGAGGGTAGATATGTTCCTGATATATATCTTACTTGGGAGTTAGAAACTGAACAACGATTTACATGTTTACAATATCCTGAGGAGAGACGAGTTGCTGCTGCTGTTTGTGCTTTCACTAGTTTTGCATGTGTATGGTGGTCTGAACATTGTAGATTATATCCTATTCCAACTACTTGGGCTGCTTTGAAAACTGCTATGCGTACGCGTTGGGTTCCACCATATTATCAACGTGAATTGCTTCAAAAATTGCAGCGTTTAAGACAAGGAAAAAATTCTGTAGAAGAATATTATCAGGAATTACAAACTGGCATGATTAGATGTGGTATTGTTGAGGAGAATGAAGCTATGCTTGCACGTTTTCTGGGTGGATTAAATAGAGAGATTCAGACCATTCTAGACTATAAGGAGTATACTAATATCACTCGTTTATTCCATCTTGCTTGTAAAGCTGAACGTGATGTGCAGGATCGACAAGCATTGGGGCGAACTAACTTTTCTGCAGGCCGACCTTCATCATGGATGCCACGTGCATCTTCTACTTCAACTGCACCAGCACCTCCATCCGGTGCCACCTCCAGCCGTGATACAAGAAAACAGGCACAACCACCATTATATGCCAAGAGCGCACCTGCGGGGCCTGCACAGCGTTCTTCTTCTTCCATGGCATCAACAGGGCACACAAGTGATATTATTTGTCGTCGTTGTAAGGGAGGAGGTCATTATGCGAGAGAATGCAAATCTCCGCGTGTGATGATTGCTACCGCGGATGGTGGATATGAGTCCGCTAGTGACTATGATGAGGAGACTTTGGCTCTTATTACACGTGAAGAACATGGTGGAGATGATTCTGATCATGAGACGCAATACATGGCTCCTGAAGACGCTGACAGGTATGAATGTTTAGTTGCTCAACGTGTTTTGAGTGTGCAGGTCACACAAGCTGAGCAAAATCGGAGGCACAATTTGTTCCATACCAAGGGAGTTGTGAAGGAACATTCTGTGCGCGTCATAATAGACGGAGGGAGCTGCAACAATTTGGCTAGCATGGAGATGGTGGAGAAGCTTTCTCTCACCACAAGACCACACCCACATCCTTACTACATCCAATGGTTCAACAACAGCGGCAAGGTTAAGGTAACACGTACTGTTCGTGTGCATTTTAGTATCTCTACATATGCTGATTATGTTGATTGTGATGTGGTACCTATGCAAGCATGTTCCTTATTACTTGGTAGACCATGGCAATTTGATAAAAATTCTGTACACCATGGTAGAAACAATCACTATACTCTTGTTCATAAGGATAAAAATATTACTTTGCTTCCTATGACTCCTGATTCCATTTTGAAAGATGATATTAATAGAGCTAATAAAGCACAACAGGAGAAGAATAAGAGTGAAAATCAGATTGTGGCAAAAGAATTTGAGCAACAAATAAAGCCTAATAATAAACCATCTAGTGTTGCTTCTGAAATTAAATTGAAAAGTGCATGTTTATTTGCCACCAAATCTGATATTGATGAGCTAGATTTCAGCAAATTTGTTTGCTATGCTTTTGTGTGCAAAGAGGCATTATTTTCATTCGAGGACGTGCCTTCCTCTTTGCCTCCTGCTGTCACTAACATTTTGCAGGAGTTCGCTGACGTTTTTCCACAAGACGTGCCACCGGGATTACCGCCTATTCGAGGGATTGAGCATCAGATTGACTTAATTCCCGGTGCTTCACTGCCAAACCGTGCACCATACCGTACCAATCCAGAGGAGACGAAGGAGATTATGTGTCAAGTACAAGAGCTTCTCGACAAAGGTTATATACGCGAATCCCTTAGTCCTTGTGCTGTTCCTATTATTCTAGTGCCGAAAAAGGATGGTACATCACGTATGTGTGTTGATTGTAGAGGCATTAATAATATTACTATTCGTTATCGTCATCCTATTCCTAGGCTAGATGATATGCTTGATGAATTGAGTGTGATGAGGACATGACTACCTTGGATATGACCAAAAATATTGCATATATGCATATTTGTCAGGTGATTTCTAGTGCAAACTATTCAATAATCTATTTATGTTATCCAGAACAAAAATACTTCACACACTTTTGTGTTTTGTCTAATTGCAGGTGTATGGGACATTTGTACAATCCACATATGAAGATAAGGAAGAAAAAGATGTTTATTTGCTGTCCAAAAAGTTCTCTCACGTCACTTTTGGCCCAAGAGAAGATAGAGTCCAAGTCTCTCACGTTCTGGATTCAGATTCGGACTGCACAGACACACCTGACTCAAAATGCACACAAGTTTTTCATACGGACTCCGAATTGGGTGATTCTTTTTTTGTTGGAAACTAGATTTCGTGCACTTTCCAACCCAATTGGAATCACCTTCAAATTCGTCCGGAGCGTTGAGTTGTGGACGAAACAATCTGATGCTGCAGCAGAATCCGAGTCAAACTACAAGTCCAAAGGTGTTACATCACCTCCACTTGGGCCCATTGGCCTTGTACGACCTAGATTTAGTTTTAGGCTGCCTTGGGACGTCCTCCCACCTCCTTGGCCGCCACCCCTTGCTCCTATATAAGTAGATCCATCTAGTAGCTTTTCCTTGGGATTTGTTTAGTTAAAAGTTAGCTATTGCAACTTCGTGTACTTCGTTTGTGTCCAACGACCAGACCAAGACCGCTTACGGATCCCCACCATTATCAATACCTCATATATATTTGCAATATTCAGATTGCTTTATCATATTCTTGCTCGTTCTTCGATTGCTTGCAGGAATAGACCTTCGTGGTCAGGCTGACCGTGCTTCCGGCATCGTCAGTAACCTCAGGAGATTGGTTTAGCGATTGCTAAGGCGCAACGTCGTGCACGTTCGTAGTCGGATCGTCAAAGTCGTCTCCACCAAATCGATACTTATCATCTCATCGAAAGATCGGGACACCCTCGCCTCTATCACTGCACCACCACCTCAGGTACGAGATGATGTCCATATTCCTAAACTGAAATTGAATATTCCACCATTTGAGGGTAGATATGTTCCTGATATATATCTTACTTGGGAGTTAGAAACTGAACAACGATTTACATGTTTACAATATCCTGAGGAGAGACGGGTTGCTGCTGCTGTTTGTGCTTTCACTAGTTTTGCATGTGTATGGTGGTCTGAACATTGTAGATTATATCCTATTCCAACTACTTGGGCTGCTTTGAAAACTGCTATGCGTACGCGTTGGGTTCCACCATATTATCAACGTGAATTGCTTCAAAAATTGCAGCGTTTAAGACAAGGGAAAAATTCTGTAGAAGAATATTATCAGGAATTACAAACTGGCATGATTAGATGTGGTATTGTTGAGGAGAATGAAGCTATGCTTGCACGTTTTCTGGGTAGATTAAATAGAGAGATTCAGACCATTCTAGACTATAAGGAGTATACTAATATCACTCGTTTATTCCATCTTGCTTGTAAAGCTGAACGTGAAGTGCAGGATCGACAAGCATTGGGGCGAACTAACTTTTCTGCAGGCCGACCTTCATCGTGGACACCACGTGCATCTTCTACTTCAACTGCAGCAGCACCTCCATCCGGTGCCACCTCCAGCCGTGATACAAGAAAACAGGCACAACCACCATTATCTGCCAAGAGCGCACCTGCGGGGCCTGCACAGCGTTCTTCTTCTTCCATGGCATCAACAGGGCACACAAGTGATATTATTTGTCGTCGTTGTAAGGGAGGAGGTCATTATGCGAGGGAATGCAAATCTCCGCGTGTGATGATTGCTACCGCGGATGGTGGATATGAGTTCGCTAGTGACTATGATGAGGAGACATTGGCTCTTATTACACGTGAAGAACATGGTGGAGATGATTCTGATCATGAGACGCAATACATGGCTCCTGAAGACGCTGACAGGTATGAATGTTTAGTTGCTCAACCTGTTTTGAGTGTGCAGGTCACACAAGCTGAGCAAAATCAGAGGCACAATTTGTTCCATACCAAGGGAGTTGTGAAGGAACGTTCTGTGCGCGTCATAATAGACGGAGGGAGCTGCAACAACTTGGCTAGCATGGAGATGGTGGAGAAGCTTTCTCTCACCACAAGACCACATCCACATCCTTACTACATCCAATGGTTCAACAACAGCGGCAAGGTTAAGGTAACACGTACTGTTCGTGTGCATTTTAGTATCTCTACATATGCTGATTATGTTGATTGTGATGTGGTACCTATGCAAGCATGTTCCTTATTACTTGGTAGACCATGGCAATTTGATAAAAATTCTGTACACCATGGTAGAAACAATCACTATACTCTTGTTCATAAGGATAAAAATATTACTTTGCTTCCTATGACTCCTGATTCCATTTTGAAAGATGATATTAATAGAGCTAATGATAGAGGCGGGGTGTCCCGATCTTTCGATGAGATGATAACTATCGATTTGGTGGAGACGACTTTGACGATCCGACTACAAACGTGCAACGACGTTGTGCCTTAGCAATCGCTAAACCAACTCCGAGAGGTTATTGACCACGCCGGAGCACGATCAACCTGACCACGAAGGTCTATTCCTGCAAGCAATCGAAGAACAAGCAAGAATATGATAAATGCAATCTGAATATTGCGAATATGTATGAAGTATTGATAATGGTGGGGATCCGAAAAGTGGTCTTGGTCTGGTTGTTGGACACAAACGAAGCACACGAAGTTGCAATGGCTAACTTTTAACTAAACAAATCCCAAGGAAAAGCTACTAGATGGATCTACTCATATAGGAGCAAGGGGTGGCGGCCAAGGAGGTGGGAGGACGTCCCAAGGCAGCGTAAAACTAAATCTAGGTCGTACAAGGCCAATGGGCCCAAGTGGAGGTGATGTAACACCTTTGGACTTGTAGTTTGACTCGGATTCTGCTGCAGCATCAGATTGTTTCGTCCACAACTCAACGCTCCGGACGAATTTGAAGGTGATTCCAATTGGGTTGGAAAGTGCACGAAATCTAGTTTCCAACAAAAAAAGAATCACCCAATTCGGAGTCCGTATGAAAAACTTGTGTGCGTTTTGAGTCAGGTATGTCTGTGCAGTCCGAATCTGAATCCAGAACGTGATAGACTTGGACTCTATCTTCTCTTGGGCCAAAAGTGACGTGAGAGAACTTTTTGGACAGCAAATAAACATCTCTTTCTTCCTTATCTTCATATGTGGATTGTACAAATGTCCCATACACCTGCAATTAGACAAAACACAAAAGTGTGTGAAGTATTTTTGTTCTGGATAACATAAATAGATTATCGAATAGTTTGCACTAGAAATCACCTGACAAATATGCATATATGCAATATTTTTGGTCATATCCAAGGTAGTCATGTCCTCATCATCCTCCCCTTCTTGAAAATAAAGCCGTCCTCGGCGTTGCTTAATTCGAAATGTGGCTAACAAAAGAGACAAGGTGTACATGTTGTATATGTATATGTCATCCATTTTTACTTCCCTTGATTTTTGCATATATGACACATGAATAGATGAGTAACTTGCATAGTTCATAAAATCTAAAGCCAAAAAATTAGCACAAGAAGTAGAAGGCATGAAAATATTGCAACTCAGTTTGCACATATAAGTGAAGCTCTTATTCATTTCAAAAGATTGACAATGTTCATCATTAAACCATCCCAACATTGGTGAATAAACCTTACTTGCATCAAATTTACATGCTACAACATGCTTAAATAAGCAAACATGCAATAAGTCATTCAACACAGAATCATCACCAAGATTAGAGGTCATATCAAAATGATTAAACATTGGTTCTTTTGCATCAATAGTTAATTCAATGGGTGCACTCAAAATTGTTGGTATTTTAGTTGTTTGATCACATGGCAAAGTCAAATTATCAACATAGTCCTCTAAAATAGGTGGTGTGATCAAAGTAGTGGGTAGCTCATCAGATGGTGCATTCAAATTGACAAGGCATTCATCATTCTCATGTAGAGATGGAAGATCAGTACCTTTGTCATTACCTCTTATGAGCAACAAATGAAGCCTAATAATAAACCATCTAGTGTTGCTTCTGAAATTAAATTGAAAAGTGCATGTTTATTTGCCACCAAATCTGATATTGATGAGCTAGATTTCAGCAAATCTGTTTGCTATGCTTTTGTGTGCAAAGAGGCATTATTTTCATTCGAGGACGTGCCTTCCTCTTTGCCTCCTGCTGTCACTAACATTTTGCAGGAGTTCGCTGACGTCTTTCCACAAGACGTGCCACCGGGATTACCGCCTATTCGAGGGATTGAGCATCAGATTGACTTAATTCCCGGTGCTTCACTGCCAAACCGTGCACCATACCGTACCAATCCAGAGGAGACGAAGGAGATTATGCGTCAAGTACAAGAGCTTCTCGACAAAGGTTATATACGCGAATCCCTTAGTCCTTGTGCTGTTCCTATTATTCTAGTGCCGAAAAAGGATGGTACATCACGTATGTGTGTTGATTGTAGAGGCATTAGTAATATTACTATTCGTTATCGTCATCCTATTCCTAGGCTAGATGATATGCTTGATGAATTGAGTGGCTCTACAATATTCTCCAAAGTTGATTTACGTAGTGGATACCATCAAATTCGTATGAAATTGGGAGATGAATGGAAAACAGCATTCAAAACTAAGTTTGGATTATATGAGTGGTTAGTCATGCCTTTTGGGTTAACTAATGCACCTAGTACTTTCATGAGATTAATGAACGAAGTTTTACGTGCTTTCATTGGACGATTTGTGGTAGTTTACTTTGATGACATATTGATTTATAGCAGATCTTTGGAAGAACATTTGGAACATTTACGTGCTGTTTTTATTGCTCTACGTGATGCACGTTTGTTTGGTAACCTTGGGAAGTGCACCTTTTGCACCGACCGAGTATCTTTTCTTGGCTATGTTGTTACTCCACAGGGAATTGAAGTTGATAAAGCCAAGATTGAAGCTATTGAGAGTTGGCCGCAGCCCAAAACGGTCACACAAGTGAGGAGTTTTCTTGGCCTCGCTGGATTCTATAGGTGTTTTGTGAGAGATTTCAGCACCATTGCTGCACCTCTCAATGAGCTTACAAAGAAAGATGTGCATTTTCTTTGGGGTACCGCACAGGAAGAAGCCTTCACGGTATTGAAAGATAAGTTGACACATGCTCCTTTACTCCAACTTCCTGATTTTAATAAGACTTTTGAGCTTGAATGCGATGCTAGTGGAATTGGATTAGGAGGTGTGTTATTACAAGATGGCAAACCTGTTGCATACTTTTCTGAAAAATTGAGTGGGCCTAGTCTGAATTATTCTACTTATGATAAAGAATTATATGCTCTTGTTCGGACTATAGAAACATGGCAACATTATTTATGGCCCAAAGAATTTGTTATACATTCTGATCATGAATCTTTGAAACATATTAAAAGTCAAGCTAAACTGAATCGTAGACATGCTAAATGGGTTGAATTCATTGAGACTTTCCCTTATGTCATTAAACACAAGAAGGGAAAAGAAAATGTTATTGCTGATGCATTGTCTCGTCGCTATACTATGCTTTCACAACTTGACTTCAAAATATTTGGTTTGGAGACCATCAAAGATCAATATGTGCATGATGCTGATTTTAAAGATGTAATGCAGAATTGCAAAGAAGGAAGAATGTGAAACAAGTTTGTCGTTAACGATGGATTTGTGTTTCGTGCTAACAAGCTATGCATTCCAGCTAGCTCCGTTCGTCTTTTGTTGTTGCAGGAGGCGCATGGAGGAGGATTAATGGGACACTTTGGCGTGAAGAAGACGGAGGACGTACTTGCTACACATTTCTTTTGGCCAAAGATGAGACGGGATGTTGAGCGTTCTATTGCTCGCTGCACTACATGTCAAAAAGCTAAGTCACGACTCAATCCTCATGGTTTATATATTCCTTTGCCTGTACCTAGTGTTCCTTGGGAGGATATATCTATGGACTTTGTTTTAGGTTTACCTCGAACAAAGAAGGGGAGGGATAGCATATTTGTTGTCGTGGATAGATTCTCGAAAATGGCACACTTTATACCATGTCATAAAAGCGATGATGCTGTTAATGTTGCTGATTTGTTCTTTCGTGAAATTATTGGCTTGCATGGTGTGCCAAATACTATTGTTTCAGATCGTGATACTAAATTTCTTAGCCACTTTTGGAGATGTTTATGGGCTAAGTTGGGGACTAAACTGCTTTTTAGTACTACTTGTCACCCCCAAACTGATGGACAAACTGAAGTAGTCAATAGAACGTTGTCTACTATGCTTAGGGCTGTTTTGAAGAATAATAAGAAAATGTGGGAGGAATGCTTGCCTCATATTGAATTTGCTTATAATCATTCATTGCATTCTACTACTAAGATGTGCCCTTTTGAAGTTGTGTATGGTTTCCTACCTCGTGCACCTATTGATTTGTTGCCTCTCCCATCTTCGGAGAAGGTTAATTTTGATGCTAACAACGTGCTGAATTGATTTTAAAAATGCATGAGTTAACTAAGGAAAACATTGAGCGTATGAATGCTAAATATAAACTTGCTGGAGATAAGGGTAGAAAACATGTTGTGTTTGCACCTGAAGATCTTGTTTGGTTACATTTGCGTAAGGATAGATTTCCTGATTTGCGCAAATCAAAGTTAATGCCACGTGCTGATGGTCCCTTTAAGGTGTTAGAGAAAATAAATGATAATGCATATAAACTTGAGCTGCCTGCAGATTTTGGGGTTAGTCCCACTTTTAACATTGCAGATTTGAAGCCTTATTTGGGTGAGGAAGATGAACTTCCGTCGAGGACGACTTCATTTCAAGAAGGGGAGGATGATGAGGACATCAATACAATTGTTACACCCACAGCCCCTGCTGCTATACATACTGGACCAATTACTAGAGCTCGTGCACGCCAACTAAATTACCAGGTACTTTCGTTTCTTGGTAATGATTCTAATGTTCATGAGAATATGATGCTGCCTAAATTGGATACATTTGTTTTGCTTACAAAGGAAGGGCCTAGCTTGGAGAAGGATGAACATTGGAGCAAGAACAAGCATGGAGATGATGGCATGCCTAAGGGGAACAAGAACGGAGTTACAAGTGATGATTTCAGGACTTTGAAGCCACCATAATGGGTGCATGAAGCCTTGGACGAAATATACAAGATGCCACTTCATAAATTTCGTCCCGAGGCTATTTTAGGTGCTGCGTCACCTTATTATTGGGCCAGGCCCATGTAATTTCGAAATACATAAGTATAGGCTATTTTTAGAGTCCGTATGTGTGGGGAAACAAGAGATAGGGTTGATTTCGGACCCCTCCACCAAGGGCCACGAAATTCCCCCCTCTTCCTCCATATATACAGCCCTTAGGGCATCGTTTAGACTTTGGGTTTTGTTTAGATTAAAAGTTCGCCATAGCTGCAACTTCGCGTACTTCGTTTGTGTTCAACGACCAGACAAAGGCGTCACAGAACCCCACCTTGATCAATAAAGCATTCATCTTATATTCGCAATATCCAGATTGCAATCTCAGTTTCTTGCTTGTTCTTCGTTTGCTCGCAGGAAACAGACCCTCGTGGTCAGGTTGATCGTGCTCCGGCGTGGTCAATAACCTCTCGGAGTTGGTTTAGCGATTGCTAAGGCGCGACGTCCTCGCACGTTCGTAGTCGGATCGTCAAAGTCGACTTCCACCAAAGCGAAATCCATCATCTCATCGAAAGACGGGACACCTTTGCCTCTATCATAGCCACTCTCGGGGGCGATGTGTCACATGGTGGAGGTGATGTAGTCCTGACAACAACGGATGTGGTTGTCATAGTATGCCTAATAGTTGAAGGAACAATCATATCAACTCTTGGAATGTCCATCGTGCGCTTGTTCTCCTCGTGGCCAACACGTCGTTTTATTTCCTGTTCAGCTTTGCAAGCAAGATGAAACAAATGGTCCATAGGATAACACTCTTCATGAATTAGTATCTCTTGAATATCACGGTTTAATCCTCCCCAAAATCTATCCATAAAATCATCTTCACTTTCTTCTAAAGAGGAATGCAACAAGGTAGTTTGTAAATCATCATAATATTTTGTTACAGTTTCACTACCTTGTTTTAAGTGTTGCAACTTCTTAATCATGTCACGAGTATAATAAGCAGGGACGAAAGTATGTCGCATGGCAAGTTTCAAATCATCCCAACTAGTAGGTATATAATCAGGGTGTAACCGACAATATTCACTCCACCAAACCAAAGCATAACCAGTGAAAGAACCAACCGCAACCTTAACCTTTTTATGTTCATCGAAATTATGGGAAGCAAATATATTTTTTATGTCGAACTCCCATTCAATATATAAAGCAGGTTTAAAACGGCCATTAAATGGTGGTATAGATACATTAACCTAATCATGTGCATTTGGATGTTTGTGCACCTCTCGTGACGGTTGTGGTATTTGCAAAGGTGGTGGCACGTCTCCCGCGATCGACAAAGCCCATGAATTGACTCTGGATCCTGTCATGATTAGTAGAACAAGAAACAAAACCCAAAAATAATGTTCCTATAACTACTAGGATGTGGTGGTAAAACGCTCACAGTAAAGCAAATATCAATGTCTTACAAGTTCTTACCATGTAGCAGACGGTGATCGGCAACCAGCGGTGTCAAGTAACTCCGAATATTGAGTAAAGCGATTGCCAGGGGAGCATACGTATACACGGTGTAGAAATATGTGGAGCTGGGTTGGCTATATATGGTAGCAAAAGATTAGCAATAATCAATTCAAAGATGCAATGTTGAATAAACGCTCAACGACGGTACTGTGCTGGTCCTAGGCTAGACCGGACTAGAGACGCGAGCCTAGAACACTAATAAGGTCACGGCGTAGCACAACTAGCATCAATGAAGGATACTAAGTAGCTCTTGACAGCAAGATATAAGTGAAGATCACAACGGCAGTGAAGATAATGATGAAAAACAACTGCCAAGCAGGATATACAACAACTCTCTCTCCAACTTTCCTCTTGAAAAGTTTGAGACAATTTTCTGATAAATTGTTTCAAAGAATGCTACTAACTCAAGCTTTCCAATGCAAAAAGAATCACTCAATTCCGAGTTGATATGAGGAGTCAAAGAATTCTAAAACTGGCCTGAAAAATTGGAACAAGTTGTGTTCACGAACTTCGGAGGGCAAAAAGACCTATTTAGAAGCCGATTTTGAGGTGTCAATTATTGAACTAAATTCTGCAACTATTTAGATGCGGCTCGTCGCTATCTTCAATTTGAGTACTCACGGAGCCAAAATTGACTTCGTAGGAGGAAGATACACCTGTTTTACTGAACAGTGCGCAAAACAGATTCCAATCCGAATTCAGGTACGAGATTGATTCTAGATAGATCCAATTTTTTTTCTTCTCTCTTTTTTTTTCTCACGCCTTTTTTTTCTTTTTCTTCTCTCTCTTTTTCTTTTTTTTTCTTTCCTTTTTTCTCTTTTTTTTCTCTCTCTTTTTTTTCTCCCTCTTTCCAAGACAAACTAGATAAGATGTAGATTGGATTAGGCGAAGATATGAGTGACCTCAACTATGATTATGACAATAAACAGTGCGTAGCACATGGTGGAAATTGGTGGATGGGATGGTGGACAGCGGATGGGATAATGATGCAGCGGCTGCGTGACTAATGTGAACAGAACTCGAAACTCTAAAGGAACTAGACACTAAGACCAGCAACTCGACACGGCGATGCAACCGATAATTCAATAATGCAAACAATGAAAAGAAAATTGCAAAGGCTCAGTCTGGCTAGGACAAAGGATGAATAGATCTAACTTTTGTTTTGTGGCTTTTTCTTGGACAATAGGTAAGAAAATAAATCTAATCTAGGAAAAACTGGAAATTCTCACCGAGCAACCTGAAAACTGATACCACTTGATAGAGGCGGGGTGTCCCGATCTTTCGATGAGATGATAACTATCGATTTGGTGGAGACGACTTTGACGATCCGACTACAAAAGTGCAACGACGTTGTGCCTTAGCAATCGCTAAACCAACTCCGAGAGGTTATTGACCACGCCGGAGCACGATCAACCTGACCATGAAGGTCTATTCCTGCAAGCAATCGAAGAACAAGCAAGAATATGATAAATGCAATCTGAATATTGCGAATATGTATGAAGTATTGATAATGGTGGGGATCCGAAAAGTGGTCTTGGTCTGGTTGTTGGACACAAACGAAGCACACGAAGTTGCAATGGCTAACTTTTAACTAAACAAATCCCAAGGAAAAGCTACTAGATGGATCTACTTATATAGGAGCAAGGGGTGGCGGCCAAGGAGGTGGGAGGACGTCCCAAGGCAGCCTAAAACTAAATCTAGGTCGTACAAGGCCAATGGGCCCAAGTGGAGGTGATGTAACACCTTTGGACTTGTAGTTTGACTCGGATTCTGCTGCAGCATCAGATTGTTTCATCCACAACTCAACGCTCCGGACGAATTTGAAGGTGATTCCAATTGGGTTGGAAAGTGCACGAAATCTAGTTTCCAACAAAAAAAGAATCACCCAATTTGGAGTCCGTATGAAAAACTTGTGTGCGTTTTGAGTCAGGTATGTCTGTGCAGTCCGAATCTGAATCCAGAACGTGAGAGACTTGGACTCTATCTTCTCTTGGGCCAAAAGTGACGTGAGAGAACTTTTTGAACAGCAAATAAACATCTCTTTCTTCCTTATCTTCATATGTGGATTGTACAAATGTCCCATACACCTGCAATTAGACAAAACACAAAAGTGTGTGAAGTATTTTTGTTCTGGATAACATAAATAGATTATCGAATAGTTTGCACTAGAAATCACCTGACAAATATGCATATATGCAATATTTTTGGTCATATCCAAGGTAGTCATGTCCTCATCATCCTCCACTTCTTGAAAATAAAGCCGTCCTCGGCGTTGCTTAATCCGAAATGTGCTTAACAAAAGAGACAAGGTGTACATGTTGTATATGTATATGTCATCCATTTTTACTTCCCTTGATTTTTGCATATATGACACATGAATAGATGAGTAACTTGCATAGTTCATAAAATCTAAAGCCAAAAAATTAGCACAAGAAGTAGAAGGCATGAAAATATTGCAACTCAGTTTGCACATATAAGTGAAGCTCTTATTCATTTCAAAAGATTGACAATGTTCATCATTAAACCATCCCAACATTGGTGAATAAACCTTACTTGCATCAAATTTACATGCTACAACATGCTTAAATAAGCAAACATGCAATAAGTCATTCAACACAGAATCATCACCAATATTAGAGGTCATATCAAAATGATTAAACATTGGTTCTTTTGCATCAATAGTTAATTCAATGGGTGCACTCAAAATTGTTGGTATTTCAGTTGTTTGATCACATGGCAAAGTCAAATTATCAACGTAGTCCTCTAAAATAGGTGGTGTGATCAAAGTAGTGGGTAGCTCATCAGATGGTGCATTCAAATTGACAAGGCATTCATCATTCTCATGTAGAGATGGAAGATCAGTACCTTTGTCATTACCTCTTATGATCAACTCAGATGATGTAGCCACTCTCGGGGGCGATGTGTCACATGGTGGAGGTGATGTAGTCCTGACAACAACGGATGTGGTTGTCATAGTATGCCTAGTAGTTGAAGGAACAGTCATATCAACTCTTGGAATGTGCACCGTGCGCTTGTTCTCCTCGTGGCCAACACGTCGTTTTATTTCCTGTTCAGCTTTGCAAGCAAGATGAAACAAATGGTCCATAGGATAACACTCTTCATGAATTAGTATCTCTTGAATATCACGGTTTAATCCTCCCCAAAATCTATCCATAAAATCATCTTCACTTTCTTCTAAAGAGGAATGCAACAAGGTAGTTTGTAAATCATCATAATATTTTGTTACAGTTTCACTACCTTGTTTTAAGTGTTGCAACTTCTTAATTATGTCACGAGTATAATAAGCAGGGACGAAAGTATGTCGCATGGCAAGTTTCAAATCATCGCAAGTAGTAGGTATATAATCAGGGTGTAACCAACAATATTGACTCCACCAAACCAAAGCATAACCACTGAAAGAACCAACCGCAACCTTAACCTTTTTATGTTCATTGAAATTATGGGAAGCAAAAATATTTTTTATGTCGAACTCCCATTCAATATATAAAGCAGGTTTAAAACAGCCATTAAATGGTGGTATAGATACATTAACCTGATCATGTGCATTTGGATGTTTGTGCACCTCTCGTGACGGTTGTGGTATTTGCAAAGGTGGTGGCACGTCTCCCGCGATCGACAAAGCCCATGAATTGACTCTGGATCTTGTCATGATTAGTAGAACAAGAAACAAAACCCAAAAATAATGTTCCTATAACTACTAGGATGTGGTGGTAAAACGCTCACAGTAAAGCAAATATCAATGTCTTACAAGTTCTTACCATGCAGCAGGCGGTGATCGGCAACCAGCGGTGTCAAGTAACTCCAAATATTGAGTAAAGCGATTGCCAGGGGAGCGTACGTATACACGGTGTAGAAATATGTGGAGCTGGGTTGGCTATATATGGTAGCAAAAGATTAGCAATAATCAATTCAAAGATGCAATGTTGAATAAACGCTCAACGACGGTACTGTGCTGGTCCTAGGCTAGACCGTACTAGAGACGCGAGCCTAGAACACTAATGAGGTCACGGCGTAGCACAACTAGCATCAATGAAGGATACTAAGTAGCTCTTGACAGCAAAATATAAGTGAAGATCACAACGGCAGTGAAGATAATGATGAAAAACAACTGCCAAGCAGGATATACAACAACTCTCTCTCCAACTTTCCTCTTGAAAAGTTTGAGACAATTTTCTGATAAATTCTTTCAAAGAATGCTACTAACTCAAGCTTTCCAATGCAAAAAGAATCACTCAATTCCGAGTTGATATGAGGAGTCAAAGAATTCTAAAACTGGCCAGAAAAATTGGAACAAGTTGTGTTCACGAACTTCGGAGGGCAAAAAGACCTATTTAGAAGCCGATTTTGAGGTGTCAAATATTGAACTAGCTTCTGCAACTATTTAGATGCGGCTCGTCGCTATCTTCAATTTGAGTACTCACGGAGCCAAAACTGACTTTGTATGAGGAAGATACACCTGTTTTACTGAACAGTGTGCAAAACAGATTCCAATCCGAATTCAGGTACGAGATTGATTCTAGATAGATCCAATTTTTTTTTCTTCTCTCTTTTTTTCCTCACACTTTTTTTTTCTTTTCCTTTCTTTTTTTTCTCTGACTTTTTTTTTACTTTTTTTCTCTCGTTTTTTTCTCTATCTTTTTTTCTCTCTCCCTCTTTCCAAAACAAACTAGATAAGATTTAGATTGGATCAAGCGAAGATGGGAACGATCTCAACTATGATTATGACAATGAATGGTGGGTAGCACGTGGAGGAAATTGATGGATGGGTGGTGGACAGCGGAAGGGATAATGATGCAGCGGCGACGTGACTAATGTGAACAGAACTCGAAACTCTAAACGACCTAGACACTAAGACCAGCAACTCGACACGATGATGCAACCGATAATTCAACTATGCAAGCAATGAAAAGAAAATTGCAAAGGCTCAGACTGGCTTGGACAAAGGATGATAGAGGCAAAGGTGTCCCGATCTTTCGATGAGATGATAACTATCGATTTGGTGGAGACGACTTTGACGATCCGACTACAAACGTGCACGACGTTGCGCCTTAGCAATCGTTAAACCAATCTCCTGAGGTTACTGACGATGCCGGAAGCACGGTCAGCCTGACCACGAAGGTCTATTCCTGCAAGCAATCGAAGAACGAGCAAGAATATGATAAAGCAATCTGAATATTGCAAATATATATGAGGTATTGATAATGGTGGGGATCCGAAAGCGGTCTTGGTCTGGTCGTTGGACACAAACGAAGTACACGAAGTTGCAATGGCTAACTTTTAACTAAACAAATCCCAAGGAAAAGCTACTAGATGGATCTACTTATATAGGAGCAAGGGGTGGCGGCCAAGGAGGTGGGAGGACGTCCCAAGGCAGCCTAAAACTAAATCTAGGTCGTACAAGGCCAATGGGCCCAAGTGGAGGTGATGTAACACCTTTGGACTTGTAGTTTGACTCGGATTCTGCTGCAGCATCAGATTGTTTCGTCCACAACTCAACGCTCCGGACGAATTTGAAGGTGATTCCAATTGGGTTGGAAAGTGCACGAAATCTAGTTTCCAGCAAAAAAAGAATCACCCAATTCGGAGTCCGTATGAAAAACTTGTGTGCGTTTTGAGTCAGGTATGTCTGTGCAGTCCGAATCTGAATCCAGAACGTGAGAGACTTGGACTCTATCTTCTCTTGGGCCAAAAGTGACGTGAGAGAACTTTTTGGACAGCAAATAAACATCTCTTTCTTCCTTATCTTCATATGTGGATTGTACAAATGTCCCATACACCTGCAATTAGACAAAACACAAAAGTGTGTGAAGTATTTTTGTTCTGGGTAACATAAATAGATTATTGAATAGTTTGCACTAGAAATCACCTGACAAATATGCATATATGCAATATTTTTGGTCATATCCAAGGTAGTCATGTCCTCATCATCCTCCCCTTCTTGAAAATAAAGCCGTCCTCGGCGTTGCTTAATCTGAAATGTGGCTAACAAAAGAGACAAGGTGTACATGTTGTATATGTATATGTCATCCATTTTTACTTCCCTTGATTTTTGCATATATGACACATGAATAGATGAGTAACTTGCATAGTTCATAAAATCTAAAGCCAAAAAATTAGCACAAGAAGTAGAAGGCATGAAAATATTGCAACTCAGTTTGAACATATAAGTGAAGCTCTTATTCATTTCAAAAGATTGACAATGTTCATCATTAAACCATCCCAACATTGGTGAATAAACCTTACTTGCATCAAATTTACATGCTACAACATGCTTAAATAAGCAAACATGCAATAAGTCATTCAACACAGAATCATCACCAAGATTAGAGGTCATATCAAAATGATTAAACATTGGTTCTTTTGCATCAATAGTTAATTCAATGGGTGCACTCAAAATTGTTGGTATTTCAGTTGTTTGATCACATGGCAAAGTCAAATTATCAACGTAGTCCTCTAAAATAGGTGGTGTGATCAAAGTAGTGGGTAGCTCATCACATGGTGCATTCAAATTGACAAGGCATTCATCATTCTCATGTAGAGATGGAAGATCAGTACCTTTGTCATTACCTCTTATGATCAACTCAGATGATGTAGCCACTCTCGGGGGCGATGTGTCACATGGTGGAGGTGATGTAGTCCTGACAACAACGGATGTGGTTGTCATAGTATGCCTAGTAGTTGAAGGAACAATCATATCAACTCTTGGAATGTGCACCGTGCGCTTGTTCTCCTCGTGGCCAACACGTCGTTTTATTTCCTGTTCAGCTTTGCAAGCAAGATGATAGAGGCGGGGGTGTCCCGATCTTTCGATGAGATGATAACTATCGATTTGGTGGAGACGACTTTGACGATCCGACTACAAACGTGCACGACGTTGCGCCTTAGCAATCGCTAAACCAATCTCCTGAGGTTACTGACGATGCCGGAAGCACGGTCAGCCTGACCACGAAGGTCTATTCCTGCAAGCAATCGAAGAACGAGCAAGAATATGATAAAGCAATCTGAATATTGCAAATATATATAAGGTATTGATAATGGTGGGGATCCGTAAGCGGTCTTGGTCTGGTCGTTGGACACAAACGAAGTACACGAAGTTGCAATGGCTACCTTTTAACTAAACAAATCCCCCGGAAAAGCTACTAGATGGATCTACTTATATAGGAGCAAGGGGTGGCGGCCAAGGAGGTGGGAGGACGTCCCAAGGCAGCCTAAAACTAAATCTAGGTCGTACAAGGCCAATGGGCCCAAGTGGAGGTGATGTAACACCTTTGGACTTGTAGTTTGACTCGGATTCTGCTGCAGCATCAGATTGTTTCGTCCACAACTCAACGCTCCGGACGAATTTGAAGGTGATTCCAATTGGGTTGGAAAGTGCACGAAATCTAGTTTCCAACAAAAAAAATCACCCAATTCGGAGTCCGTATGAAAAACTTGTGTGCGTTTTGAGTCAGATGTGTCTGTGCAGTCCGAATCTGAATCCAGAACGTGAGAGACTTGGAATCTATCTTCTCTTGGGCCAAAAGTGACGTGAGAGAACTTTTTGGACAGCAAATAAACATCTCTTTCTTCCTTATCTTCATATGTGGATTGTACAAATGTCCCATACACCTGCAATTAGACAAAACACAAAAGTGTGTGAAGTATTTTTGTTCTGGATAACATAAATAGATTATTGAATAGTTTGCACTAGAAATCACCTGACAAATATGCATATATGCAATATTTTTGGTCATATCCAAGGTAGTCATGTCCTCATCATCCTCCCCTTCTTGAAAATAAAGCCGTCCTCGGCGTTGCTTAATCTGAAATGTGGCTAACAAAAGAGACAAGGTGTACATGTTGTATATGTATATGTCATAAATTTTTACTTCCCTTGATTTTTGCATATATGACACATGAATAGATGAGTAACTTGCATAGTTCATAAAATCTAAAGCCAAAAAATTAGCACAAGAAGTAGAAGGCATGAAAATATTGCAACTCAGTTTGCACATATAAGTGAAGCTCTTATTCATTTCAAAAGATTGACAATGTTCATCATTAAACCATCCCAACATTGGTGAATAAACCTTACTTGCATCAAATTTACATGCTACAACATGCTTAAATAAGCAAACATGCAATAAGTCATTCAACACAGAATCATCACCAATATTAGAGGTCATATCAAAATGATTAAACATTGGTTCTTTTGCATCAATAGTTAATTCAATGGGTGCACTCAAAATTGTTGGTATTTTAGTTGTTTGATCATATGGCAAAGTCAAATTATCAACATAGTCCTCTAAAATAGGTGGTGTGATCAAAGTAGTGGGTAGCTCATCAGATGGTGCATTCAAATTGACAAGGCATTCATCATTCTCATGTAGAGATGGAAGATCAGTACCTTTGTCATTACCTCTTATGATCAACTCAGATGATGTAGCCACTCTCGGGGGCGATGTGTCACATGGTGGAGGTGATGTAGTCCTGACAACAACGGATGTGGTTGTCATAGTATGCCTAGTAGTTAAAGGAACAATCATATCAACTCTTGGAATGTGCACCATGCGCTTGTTCTCCTCGTGGCCAACACGTCGTTTTATTTCCTGTTCAGCTTTGCAAGCAAGATGAAACAAATGGTCCATAGGATAACACTCTTCATGAATTAGTATCTCTTGAATATCACGGTTTAATCCTCCCCAAAATCTATCCATAAAATCATCTTCACTTTCTTCTAAAGAGGAATGCAACAAGGTAGTTTGTAAATCATCATAATATTTTGTTACAGTTTCACTACCTTGTTTTAAGTGTTGCAACTTCTTAATCATGTCACGAGTATAATAAGCAGGGACGAAAGTATGTCGCATGGCAAGTTTCAAATCATCCCAACTAGTAGGTATATAATCAGGGTGTAACCGACAATATTCACTCCACCAAACCAAAGCATAACCAGTGAAAGAACCAACCGCAACCTTAACCTTTTTATGTTCATCGAAATTATGGGAAGCAAATATATTTTTTATGTCGAACTCCCATTCAATATATAAAGCAGGTTTAAAACGGCCATTAAATGGTGGTATAGATACATTAACCTGATCATGTGCATTTGGATGTTTGTGCACCTCTCTTGACGGTTGTGGTATTTGCAAAGGTGGTGGCACGTCTCCCGCGATCGACAAAGCCCATGAATTGACTCTGGATCCTGTCATGATTAGTAGAACAAGAAACAAAACCCAAAAATAATGTTCCTATAACTACTAGGATGTGGTGGTAAAACGCTCACAGTAAAGCAAATATCAATGTCTTACAAGTTCTTACCATGCAGCAGGCGGTGATCGGCAACCAGCGGTGTCAAGTAACTCCGAATATTGAGTAAAGCGATTGCCAGGGGAGCATACGTATACACGGTGTAGAAATATGTGGAGCTGGGTTGGCTATATATGGTAGCAAAAGATTAGCAATAATCAATTCAAAGATGTAATGTTGAATAAACGCTCAACGACGGTACTGTGCTGGTCCTAGGCTAGACCGGACTAGAGACGCGAGCCTAGAACACTAATAAGGTCACGGCGTAGCACAACTAGCATCAATGAAGGATACTAAGTAGCTCTTGACAGCAAGATATAAGTGAAGATCACAACGGCAGTGAAGATAATGATGAAAAACAACTGCCAAGCAGGATATACAACAACTCTCTCTCCAACTTTCCTCTTGAAAAGTTTGAGACAATTTTCTGATAAATTCTTTCAAAGAAAGCTACTAACTCAAGCTTTCCAATGCAAAAAGAATCACTCAATTCCGAGTTGATATGAGGAGTCAAAGAATTCTAAAACTGGCCTGAAAAATTGGAACAAGTTGTGTTCACGAACTTCGGAGGGCAAAAAGACCTATTTAGAAGCCGATTTTGAGGTGTCAAATATTGAACCAGATTCTGCAACTATTTAGATGCGGCTCGTCACTATCTTCAATTTGAGTACTCACGGAGCCAAAACTGACTTCGTAGGAGGAAGATACACCTGTTTTACTGAACAGTGCACAAAACAGATTCCAATCCGAATTCAGGTACGAGATTGATTCTAGATAGATCCAATTTTTTTTCTTCTCTTTTTTTTTCTCACGCCTTTTTTTTCCTTTTTCTTCTCTCTCTTTTTCTTTTTTTTTCTTTCCTTTTTCTCTTTTTTTTCTCTCTTTTTTTTCTCCCTCTTTCCAAGACAAACTAGATAAGATGTAGATTGGATTAGGCGAAGATGTGAGTGACCTCAACTATGATTATGACAATAAACAGTGCGTAGCACATGGTGGAAATTGGTGGATGGGATGGTGGACAGCGGATGGGATAATGATGCAGCGGCTGCGTGAGTAATGTGAACAGAACTCGAAACTCTAAAGGAACTAGACACTAAGACCAGCAACTCGACACGGCGATGCAACCGATAATTCAATAATGCAAACAATGAAAAGAAAATTGCAAAGGCTCAGTCTGGCTAGGACAAAGGATGAATAGATCTAACTTTTGTTTTGTGGCTTTTTCTTGGACAATAGGTAAGAAAATAAATCTAATCTAGGAAAAACTGGAAATTCTCACCGAGCAACCTGAAAACTGATACCACTTGATAGAGGCGGGGTGTCCCGATCTTTCGATGAGATGATAACTATCGATTTGGTGGAGACGACTTTGACGATCCGACTACAAACGTGCAACGACGTTGTGCCTTAGCAATCGCTAAACCAACTCCGAGAGGTTATTGACCACGCCGGAGCACGATCAACCTGACCACGAAGGTCTATTCCTGCAAGCAATCGAAGAACAAGCAAGAATATGATAAATGCAATCTGAATATTGCGAATATGTATGAAATATTGATAATGGTGGGGATCCAAAAAGTGGTCTTGGTCTGGTTGTTGGACACAAACGAAGCACACGAAGTTGTAATGGCTAACTTTTAACTAAACAAATCCCAAGGAAAAGCTACTAGATGGATCTACTTATATAGGAGCAAGGGGTGGCGGCCAAGGAGGTGGGAGGACGTCCCAAGGCAGCCTAAAACTAAATCTAGGTCGTACAAGGCCAATGGGCCCAAGTGGAGGTGATGTAACACCTTTGGACTTGTAGTTTGACTCGGATTCTGCTGCAGCATCAGATTGTTTCAGCCACAACTCAACGCTCCGGACGAATTTGAAGGTGATTCCAATTGGGTTGGAAAGTGCACGAAATCTAGTTTCCAACAAAAAAAAATCACCCAATTCGGAGTCCGTATGAAAAACTTGTGTGCGTTTTGAGTCAGGTATGTCTGTGCAGTCCGAATCTGAATCCAGAACGTGAGAGACTTGGACTCTATCTTCTCTTGGGCCAAAAGTGACGTGAGAGAACTTTTTGGACAGCAAATAAACATCTCTTTCTTCCTTATCTTCATATGTGGATTGTACAAATGTCCCATACACCTGCAATTAGACAAAACACAAAAGTGTGTGAAGTATTTTTGTTCTGGATAACATAAATAGATTATCGAATAGTTTGCACTAGAAATCACCTGACAAATATGCATATATGCAATATTTTTGGTCATATCCAAGGTAGTCATGTCCTCATCAGCTAATAAAGCACAACAGGAGAAGAATAAGAGTGAAAATCAGATTGTGGCAAAAGAATTTGAGCAACAAATGAAGCCTAATAATAAACCATCTAGTGTTGCTTCTGAAATTAAATTGAAAAGTGCATGTTTATTTGCCACCAAATCTGATATTGATGAGCTAGATTTCAGCAAATCTGTTTGCTATGCTTTTGTGTGCAAAGAGGCATTATTTTCATTCGAGGACGTGCCTTCCTCTTTGCCTCCTGCTGTCACTAACATTTTGCAGGAGTTCGCTGACGTTTTTCCACAAGACGTGCCACCGGGATACCGCCTATTCGAGGGATTGAGCATCAGATTGACTTAATTCCCGGTGCTTCACTGCCAAACCGTGCACCATACCGTACCAATCCAGAGGAGACGAAGGAGATTATGCGTCAAGTACAAGAGCTTCTCGACAAAGGTTATATACGCGAATCCCTTAGTCCTTGTGCTGTTCCTATTATTCTAGTGCCGAAAAAGGATGGTACATCACGTATGTGTGTTGATTGTAGAGGCATTAATAATATTACTATTCGTTATCGTCATCCTATTCCTAGGCTAGATGATATGCTTGATGAATTGAGTGGCTCTACAATATTCTCCAAAGTTGATTTGCGTAGTGGCTACCATCAAATTCGTATGAAATTGGGACATGAATGGAAAACAGCATTTAAAACTAAGTTTGGATTAAATGAGTGGTTAGTCATGCCTTTTGGGTTAACTAATGCACCTAGTACTTTCATGAGATTAATGAACGAAGTTTTACGTGCTTTCATTGGACGATTTGTGGTAGTTTACTTTGATGACATATTGATTTATAGCAGATCTTTGGAAGAACATTTGGAACATTTACGTGCTGTTTTTATTGCTCTACGTGATGCACGTTTGTTTGGTAACCTTGGGAAGTGCACCTTTTCCACCGACCGAGTATCTTTTCTTGGCTATGTTGTTACTCCACAGGGAATTGAAGTTGATAAAGCCAAGATTGAAGCTATTGAGAGTTGGCCGCAGCCCAAAACGGTCACACAAGTGAGGAGTTTTCTTGGCCTCGCTGGATTCTATAGGCGTTTTGTGAGAGATTTCAGCACCATTGCTGCACCTCTCAATGAGCTTACAAAGAAAGATGTGCCTTTTCTGATGAGGACATCAATACAATTGTTACACCCACAGCCCCTGCTGCTATACATACTGGACCAATTACTAGAGCTCGTGCACGCCAACTAAATTACCAGGTACTTTCGTTTCTTGGTAATGATTCTAATGTTCATGAGAATATGATGCTGCCTAAATTGGATACATTTGTTTTGCTTACAAATGAAGGGCCTAGCTTGGAGAAGGATGAACATTGGAGCAAGAACAAGCATGGAGATGATGGCATGCGCAAGGGGAACAAGAACGGAGTTACAAGTGATGATTTCAGGACTTTGAAGCCACCATAATGGGTGCATGAAGCCTTGGACGAAATATACAAGATGCTACTTCATAAATTTCGTCCCGAGGCTATTTTAGGTGCTGCGTCACTTTATTATTGGGCCAGGCCCATGTAATTTCGAAATACATAAGTATAGGCTATTTTTAGAGTCCGTATGTGTGGGAAAGCAAGAGATAGGGTTGATTTCGGACCCCTCCACCAAGGGCCACGAAATTCCCCCCTCTTCCTCCATATATACAGCCCTTAGGGCATCGTTTAGACTTTGGGTTTTGTTTAGATTAAAAGTTCGCCATAGCTGCAACTTCGCGTACTTCGTTTGTGTTCAACGACCAGACAAAGGCGTCACAGAACCCCACCTTGATCAATAAAGCTTTCATCTTATATTCGCAATATCCAGATTGCAATCTTAGTTTCTTGCTTGTTCTTCGTTTGCTCGCAGGAAACAGACCCTCGTGGTCAGGTTGATCGTGCTCCGGCGTGGTCAATAACCTCTCGGAATTGGTTTAGCGATTGCTAAGGCGCGACGTCCTCGCACGTTCGTAGTCGGATCGTCAAAGTCGACTTCCACCAAAGCGATATCCATCATCTCATCGAAAGACGGGACACCTCCGCCTCTATCAAGTGGTATCAGATTTCCAGGTTGCTCGGTGAGATTTTACAGTTTTTCGTAGTTTAGATCGAGTCTGTTCTTCATACCTACAGTCCACGAAAAAGCCACACAAAAAATTAGGGTTAGTTCATCATATCCGAACCAATCTGAGCCTTTGCATAATCTTTTTAGGGTTTTGCTTTGTTGAATTTGCGGTTGCATCGTCGTGTCTAGTTGCTGGTCTTAGAGTCTAGTCTTTTAGAGTTTCGAGTTCTGGTCATAAGTTGTCACGCCGCCGCCGCACCATCATCATCGCCCCTGCCATCTACCACCACCGCTTATCCGCCACCGCTCCGAATCCGTATCCATATACCACCACCGATCCATATCCATATACTACCACCGCTACCACCACCGCTGCCATATACCACCACCATATATCCACCACCAATCCGAGTTCCTTGCTTATTAGGTTTGTTTTCGGGATCCATCTAGATTCCGATTCGTGTTTCCTTGCCGGAGTAGGTTTCGGAAAAAAAAAGAGTCGGGTAGCCACGCTCCGTTTAGGCCCAAAATTTTTCGAAAACGCATTTTTCGAAAAAATTTCTGGCTATCCTATTTTTAGGTGTTTCTGAGTGTTTTGAGACAGGTGCCATTATAGGAAGTTCTTTTTGACCTGTTTCCAGTTTTTGGGTCCGGGCAGTCGAAAAAAAACAATTTTGGTCGAAAAAAAAATTTCGTGCCCATCCTGTCAGTTTGACCTAGGAAGAGTTTTGAGACACTCGCCATTATAGTGATTTTTCGCAAAAAAAAAGCAGCGAAAAAAAAGAGCGCAAAAAAAAAGAGCGCAAAAAAATTCAGAGTGTGCTTTTCCCTTGTTTACGTGCCGCGCCGTGATTTTGTTGGTGTTCTAGGCTCGCGTCTCTAGCACAGTCTAGCCTAGGACCAGCACAGTACGTCGTTGAGCGTTTATTCAACTTTGCATCTCTGAATTGATTATTGCTGACCTTTTTTTGCTACCATACTATAAGCCTTCCCAGCTCCACATACATCTACGTCGTGCGTTTGACTCTCCCTGGTAATCGCTCTATCCAAGCTTTGAGAGTTTTTGACTACAACGGTTGCCGATCACCGCCTGCTGCTGGGTAAGAACTGGTAAGAATTTGAGATTTGCTTGACGGATTTGTGATACACCACCACCACTTCTTAGTAGTCTGTAGGATCATATTCTTGTGTGTTTCTATTGCTGCTAACCATGCCAGGATCACAAGCCGACGAGATTGACTGGGAGAACTTATCGAACAAGGAGCTTCATGATAAGTTTCAGCAAATGATGACTGAACAGGTACAAGATGTGCTGAACAATTTTGAAGAGGCCATGGAGAAGATCACTGGCCTTGAGAAGACGTTCGAAACAAAGCTCGATAACAAGTTTAATGAATTGCTCGCGCGCCTTCCACCACCACCACCCGCTGCACCTAACGCACCTCTCCAACAACAACAACAACGACTACCTCCACGTCGCGAAGCAGACCTCCGCCGAGCAAGCCGTGTTCCTCTTGCGTTTGGCCAAACTGTTGGTGCTGCTGTTGATACTTCTATGGCTCCTGCTGCTGATGCGGAGGAGGATGATTATGTGGGAGATTATGAGGATGAGGTTGATCAAAATCAACACTACGTGCAGCCACCTGTACCACCACCAGCAGGTCGACCTCAGGTATATATTCGTAATGGTAGGCCTGCACCACCACCTCAGGTACGAGATGATGTCCATATTCCTAAACTGAAATTGAATATTCCACCATTTGAGGGTAGATATGTTCCTGATATATATCTTACTTGGGAGTTAGAAACTGAACAACGATTTACATGTTTACAATATCCTGAGGAGAGACGAGTTGCTGCTGCCGTTTGTGCTTTCACTAGTTTTGCATGTGTATGGTGGTCTGAACATTGTAGATTATATCCTATTCCAACTACTTGGGCTGCTTTGAAAACTGCTATGCGTACGCGTTGGGTTCCACCATATTATCAACGTGAATTGCTTCAAAAATTGCAGCGTTTAAGACAAGGGAAAAATTCTGTAGAACAATATTATCAGGAATTACAAACTGGCATGATTAGATGTGGTATTGTTGAGGAGAATGAAGCTATGCTTGCACGTTTTCTGGGTGGATTAAATAGAGAGATTCAGACCATTCTAGACTATAAGGAGTATACTAATATCACTCGTTTATTCCATCTTGCTTGTAAAGCTGAACGTGAAGTGCAGGATCGACAAGCATTGGGGCGAACTAACTTTTCTGCAGGCCGACCTTCATCATGGACACCACGTGCATCTTCTACTTCAACTGCACCAGCACCTCCATCCGGTGCCACCTCCAGCCGTGATACAAGAAAACAGGCACAACCACCATTATCTGCCAAGAGCGCACCTGCGGGGCCTGCACAGCGTTCTTCTTCTTCCATGGCATCAACAGGGCACACAAGTGATATTATTTGTCGTCGTTGTAAGGGAGGAGGTCATTATGCGAGGGAATGCAAATCTCCGCGTGTGATGATTGCTACCGCGGATGGTGGATATGAGTCCGCTAGTGACTATGATGAGGAGACATTGGCTCTTATTACACGTGAAGAACATGGTGGAGATGATTCTGATCATGAGATGCAATACATGGCTCCTGAAGACGCTGACAGGTATGAATGTTTGGTTTCTCAACGAGTTTTGAGTGTGCAGGTCACACAAGCTGAGCAAAATCAGAGGCACAATTTGTTCCATACCAAGGGAGTTGTGAAGGAACGTTCTGTGCGCGTCATAATAGACGGAGGGAGCTGCAACAACTTGGCTAGCATGGAGATGGTGGAGAAGCTTTCTCTCACCACAAGACCACATCCACATCCTTACTACATCCAATGGTTCAACAACAGCGGCAAGGTTAAGGTAACACGTACTGTTCGTGTGCATTTTAGTATCTCTACATATGCTGATTATGTTGATTGTGATGTGGTACCTATGCAAGCATGTTCCTTATTACTTGGTAGACCATGGCAATTTGATAAAAATTCTGTACACCATGGTAGAAACAATCACTATACTCTTGTTCATAAGGATAAAAATATTACTTTGCTTCCTATGACTCCTGATTCCATTTTGAAAGATGATATTAATAGAGCTAATAAAGCACAACAGGAGAAGAATAAGAGTGAAAATCAGATTGTGGCAAAAGAATTTGAGCAACAAATGAAGCCTAATAATAAACCATCTAGTGTTGCTTCTGAAATTAAATTGAAAAGTGCATGTTTCTTTGCCACCAAATCTGATATTGATGAGCTAGATTTCAGCAAATCTGTTTGCTATGCTTTTGTGTGCAAAGATGATAGAGGCAGAGGTGTCCCGTCTTTCGATGAGAAGATGGATATCGCTTGGTGGAAGTCGACTTTGACGATTCGACTACGAACGTGCGAGGACGTCGCGCCTTAGCAATCGCTAAACCAACTTCGAGAGGTTATTGACCACGCCGGAGCACGATCAACCTGACCACGAGGGTCTGTTTCCTGCGAGCAAACGAAGAACAAGCAAGAAACTAAGATTGCAATCTGGATATTGCGAATATAAGATGAAAGCTTTATTGATCAAGGTGGGGTTCTGTGACGCCTTTGTCTGGTCGTTGAACACAAACGAAGTACGCGAAGTTGCAGCTATGGCGAACTTTTAATCTAAACAAAACCCAAAGTCTAAACGATGCCCTAAGGGCTGTATATATGGAGGAAGAGGGGGGGAATTTCGTGGCCCTTGGTGGAGGGGTCCGAAATCAACCCTATCTCTTGTTTCCCCACACATACGGACTCTAAAAATAGCCTATACTTATGTATTTCGAAATTACATGGGCCTGGCCCAATAATAAGGTGACGCAGCACCTAAAATAGCCTCGGGACGAAATTTATGAAGTGGCGTCTTGTATATTTCGTCCACGGCTTCATGCACCCATTATGGTGGCTACAAAGTCCTGAAATCATCACTTGTAACTCCGTTCTTGTTTCCCTTGCGCATGCCATCATCTCCATGCTTGTTCTTGCTCCAATGTTCATCCTTCTCCAAGCTAGGCCCTTCATTTGTAAGCAAAACAAATGTATCCAATTTAGGCAGCATCATATTCTCATGAACAATAGAATCATTACCAAGAAACGAAAGTACCTGGTAATTTAGTTGGCGTGCACGAGCTCTAGTAATTGGTCCAGTATGTATAGCAGCAGGGGCTGTGGGTGTAACAATTGTATTGATGTCCTCATCATCCTCCCCTTCTTGAAATGAAGTCGTCCTCGACGGAAGTTCATCTTCCTCACCCAAATAAGGCTTCAAATCTGCAATGTTAAAAGTGGGACTAACCCCAAAATCTGCAGGCAGCTCAAGTTTATATGCATTATCATTTATTTTCTCTAACACCTTAAAGGGACCATCAGCACGTGGCATTAACTTTGATTTGCGCAAATCAGGAAATCTATCCTTACGCAAATGTAACCAAACAAGATCTCCAGGTGCAAACACAACATGTTTTCTACCCTTATCTCCAGCAAGTTTATATTGAGCATTCATGCGCTCAATGTTTTCCTTAGTTAACTCATGCATTTTTAAAATCAATTCAGCACGTTGTTTAGCATCAAAATTAACCTTCTCCGAAGATGGAAGAGGCAACAAATCAATAGCTGCATGAGGTAGGAAACCATACACAACTTCAAAAGGGCACATCTTAGTAGTAGAATGCAATGAACGATTATAAGCAAATTCAATACGAGGCAAGCATTCCTCCCACATTTTCTTATTATTCTTCAAAACAGCCCTAAGCATAGTAGACAACGTTCTATTGACTACTTCAGTTTGTCCATCAGTTTGGGGGTGACAAGTAGTACTAAAAAGCAGTTTAGTCCCCAACTTAGCCCATAAACATCTCCAAAAGTGGCTAAGAAATTTAGTATCACGATCTGAAACAATAGTATTTGGCACACCATGCAAGCGAATAATTTCACGAAAGAACAAATCAGCAACATTAACAGCATCATCGCTTTTATGACATGGTATAAAGTGTGCCATTTTCGAGAATCTATCCACGACAACAAATATGCTATCCCTCCCCTTCTTTGTTCGAGGTAAACCTAAAACAAAGTCCATAGATATATCCTCCCAAGGAACACTAGGTACAGGCAAAGGCATATATAAACCATGAGGATTGAGTCGTGACTTAGCTTTTTGACATGTAGTGCATCGAGCAATAAAACGCTCAACATCCCGTCTCATCTTTGGCCAAAAGAAATGTGTAGCAAGTACGTTGATGAGGACATCAATACAATTGTTACACCCACAGCCCCTGCTGCTATACATACTGGACCAATTACTAGAGCTCGTGCACGCCAACTAAATTACCAGGTACTTTCGTTTCTTGGTAATGATTTTAATGTTCATGAGAATATGACGCTGCCTAAATTGGATACATTTGTTTTGCTTACAAATGAAGGGCCTAGCTTGGAGAAGGATGAACATTGGAGCAAGAACAAGCATGGAGATGATGGCATGCTCAAGGAGAACAAGAACGGAGTTACAAGTGATGATTTCAGGACTTTGAAGCCACCATAATGGGTGCATGAAGCCTTGGACGAAATATACAAGATGCCACTTTATAAATTTCGTCCCGAGGCTATTTTAGGTGCTGCGTCACCTTATTATTGGGCCAGGCCCATGTAATTTCGAAATACATAATTATAGGCTATTTTTAGAGTCCGTATGTGTGGGGAAACAAGAGATAGGGTTGATTTCGGACCCCTCCACCAAGGGCCACGAAATTCCCCCCCTCTTCCTCCATATATACAGCCCTTAGGGCATCGTTTAGACTTTGGGTTTTGTTTAGATTAAAAGTTCGCCATAGCTGCAACTTCGCGTACTTCGTTTGTGTTCAACGACCAGACAAAGGCGTCACAGAACCCCACCTTGATCAATAAAGCTTTCATCTTATATTCGCAATATCCAGATTGCAATCTCAGTTTCTTGCTTGTTCTTCGTTTGCTCGCAGGAAACAGACCCTCGTGGTCAGGTTGATCGTGCTCCGGCGTGGTCAATAACCTCTCGGAGTTGGTTTAGCGATTGCTAAGGCGCGACGTCCTCGCACGTTCGTAGTCGGATCGTCAAAGTCGACTTCCACCAAAGCGAAATCCACTATCTCATCGAAAGACGGGACACCTTTGCCTCTATCAAGAAGCTTTCTCTCACCACAAGACCACATCCACATCCTTACTACATCCAATGGTTCAACAACAGCGGCAAGGTTAAGGTAACACGTACTGTTCGTGTGCATTTTAGTATCTCTACATATGCTGATTATGTTGATTGTGATGTGGTACCTATGCAAGCATGTTCCTTATTACTTGGTAGACCATGGCAATTTGATAAAAATTCTGTACACCATGGTAGAAACAATCACTATACTCTTGTTCATAAGGATAAAAATATTACTTTGCTTCCTATGACTCCTGATTCCATTTTGAAAGATGATATTAATAGAGCTAATAAAGCAAAACAGGAGAAGAATAAGAGTGAAAATCAGATTGTGGCAAAAGAATTTGAGCAACAAATGAAGCCTAATAATAAACCATCTAGTGTTGCTTCTGAAATTAAATTGAAAAGTGCATGTTTATTTGCCACCAAATCTAATATTGATGAGCTAGATTTCAGCAAATCTGTTTGCTATGCCTTTGTGTGCAAAGAGGCATTATTTTCATTCGAGGACGTGCCTTCCTCTTTGCCTCCTGCTGTCACTAACATTTTGCAGGAGTTCGCTGACGTTTTTCCACAAGACGTGCCACCGGGATTACCGCCTATTCGAGGGATTGAGCATCAGATTGACTTAATTCCCGGTGCTTCACTGCCAAACCGTGCACCATACCGTACCAATCCAGAGGAGACGAAGGAGATTATGCGTCAAGTACAAGAGCTTCTCGACAAAGGTTATATACGCGAATCCCTTAGTCCTTGTGCTGTTCCTATTATTCTAGTGCCAAAAAAGGATGGTACATCACGTATGTGTGTTGATTGTAGAGGCATTAATAATATTACTATTCGTTATCGTCATCCTATTCCTAGGCTAGATGATATGCTTGATGAATTGAGTGGCTCTACAATATTCTCCAAAGTTGATTTGCGTAGTGGCTACCATCAAATTCGTATGAAATTGGGAGATGAATGGAAAACAGCATTTAAAACTAAGTTTGGATTATATGAGTGGTTAGTCATGCCTTTTGGGTTAACTGATGCACCTAGTACTTTCATGAGATTAATGAACGAAGTTTTACGTGCTTTCATTGGACGATTTGTGGTAGTTTACTTTGATGACATATTGATTTATAGCAGATCTTTGGAAGAACATTTGGAACATTTACGTGCTGTTTTTATTGCTCTACGTGATGCACGTCTGTTTGGTAACCTTGGGAAGTGCACCTTTTGCACCGACCGAGTATCTTTTCTTGGCTATGTTGTTACTCCACAGGGAATTGAAGTTGATAAAGCCAAGATTGAAGCTATTGAGAGTTGGCCGCAGCCCAAAACGGTCACACAAGTGAGGAGTTTTCTTGGCCTCGCTGGATTCTATAGGCGTTTTGTGAGAGATTTCAGCACCATTGCTGCACCTCTCAATGAGCTTACAAAGAAAGATGTGCCTTTTCTTTGGGGTACCGCATAGGAAGAAGCCTTCACGGTATTGAAAGATAAGTTGACACATGCTCCTTTACTCCAACTTCCTGATTTTAATAAGACTTTTGAGCTTGAATGTGATGCTAGTGGAATTGGATTAGGCGGTGTGTTATTACAAGATGGCAAACCTGTTGCATACTTTTCTGAAAAATTGAGTGGGCCTAGTCTGAATTATTCTACTTATGATAAAGAATTATATGCTCTTGTTCAGACTTTAGAAACATGGCAACATTATTTATGGCCCAAAGAATTTGTTATACATTCTGATCATGAATCTTTGAAACATATTAAAAGTCAAGCTAAACTGAACCGTAGACATGCTAAATGGGTTGAATTCATTGAGACTTTTCCTTATGTCATTAAACACAAGAAGGGAAAAGAAAATGTTATTGCTGATGCATTGTCTCGCCGCTATACTATGCTTTCACAACTTGACTTCAAAATATTTGGTTTGGAAACCATCAAAGATCAATATGTGCATGATGCTGATTTTAAAGATGTAATGCAGAATTGTAAAGAAGGAAGAATGTGGAACAAGTTTGTTGTTAACGATGGATTTGTGTTTCGAGCTAACAAGCTATGCATTCCAGCTAGCTCCGTTCGTCTTTTGTTGTTGCAGGAGGCGCATGGAGGAGGATTAATGGGACACTTTGGCGGGAAGAAGACGGAGGACGTACTTGCTACACATTTCTTTTGGCCAAAGATGAGACGGGATGTTGAGCGTTTTATTGCTCGCTGCACTACATGTCAAAAAGCTAAGTCATGACTCAATCCTCATGGTTTATATATGCCTTTGCCTGTACCTAGTGTTCCTTGGGAGGATATATCTATGGACTTTGTTTTAGGTTTACCTCGAACAAAGAAGGGGAGGGATAGCATATTTGTTGTCGTGGATAGATTCTCGAAAATGGCACACTTTATACCATGTCATAAAAGCGATGATGTTGTTAATGTTGCTGATTTGTTCTTTCGTGAAATTATTCGCTTGCATGGTGTGCCAAATACTATTGTTTCAGATCGTGATACTAAATTTCTTAGCCACTTTTGGAGATGTTTATGGGCTAAGTTGGGGACTAAACTGCTTTTTAGTACTACTTGTCACCCCCAAACTGATGGACAAACTGAAGTAGTCAATAGAACGTTGTCTACTATGCTTAGGGCTGTTTTGAAGAATAATAAGAAAATGTGGGAGGAATGCTTGCCTCATATTGAATTTGCTTATAATCGTTCATTGCATTCTACTACTAAGATGTGCCCTTTTGAAGTTGTGTATGGTTTCCTACCTCATGCAGCTATTGATTTGTTGCCTCTTCCATCTTCGGAGAAGGTTAATTTTGATGCTAAACAACGTGCTAAATTGATTTTAAAAATGCATGAGTTAACTAAGGAAAACATTGAGCGCATGAATGCTAAATATAAACTTGCTGGAGATAAGGGTAGAAAACATGTTGTGTTTGCACCTGGAGATCTTGTTTGGTTACATTTGCGTAAGGATAGATTTCCTGATTTGCGCAAATCAAAGTTAATGCCACGTGCTGATGGTCCCTTTAAGGTGTTAGAGAAAATAAATGATAATGCATATAAACTTGAGCTGCCTGCAGATTTTGGGGTTAGTCCCACTTTTAACATTGCAGATTTGAAGCCTTATTTGGGTGAGGAAGACGAACTTCCGTCGAGGACGACTTCATTTTGATGAGGACATCAATACAATTGTTACACCCACAGCCCCTGCTGCTATACATACTGGACCAATTACTAGAGCTCGTGCACGCCAACTAAATTACCAGGTACTTTCGTTTCTTGGTAATGATTCTAATGTTCATGAGAATATGATGCTGCCTAAATTGGATACATTTGTTTTGCTTACAAATGAAGGGCCTAGCTTGGAGAAGGATGAACATTGGAGCAAGAACAAGCATGGAGATGATGGCATGCGCAAGGGGAACAAGAACGGAGTTACAAGTGATGATTTCAGGACTTTGAAGCCACCATAATGGGTGCATGAAGCCTTGGACGAAATATACAAGATGCCACTTCATAAATTTCGTCCCGAGGCTATTTTAGGTGCTGCATCACCTTATTATTGGGCCAGGCCCATGTAATTTCGAAATACATAAGTATAGGCTATTTTTAGAGTCCGTATGTGTGGGGAAACAAGAGATAGGGTTGATTTCGGACCCCTCCAACAAGGGCCACGAAATTCCCCCCTCTTCCTCCATATATACAGCCCTTAGGGCATCGTTTAGACTTTGGGTTTTGTTTAGATTAAAAGTTCGCCATAGCTGCAACTTCGCGTACTTCGTTTGTGTTCAACGACCAGACAAAGGCATCACAGAACCCCACCTTGATCAATAAAGCTTTCATCTTATATTCGCAATATCCAGATTGCAATCTTAGTTTCTTGCTTGTTCTTCGTTTGCTCGCAGGAAACAGACCCTCGTGGTCAGGTTGATCGTGCTCCGGCGTGGTCAATAACCTCTCGGAGTTGGTTTAGCGATTGCTAAGGCGCGACGTCCTCGCACGTTCGTAGTCGGATCGTCAAAGTCGACTTCCACCAAAGCGATATCCATCATCTCATCGAAAGATGGGACACCTTTGCCTCTATCAAGACTACTAAAAAGAGGTGGTGGTGGGTGTCACAAATCCGTCAAGCAAATCTCAAATTCTTACCAGTTCTTACCCAGCAGCAGGCGGTGATCGGGAACCATTGTAGTCAAAACTCTCAAAGCTTGGATAGAGCGATTACCAGGGAGAGTCAAATGCACGACGTAGATGTATGTGGACCTGGGAAGGCTTATAATATGGTAGCAAAAAGGGTCAGCAAAAATCAATTCAGAGATGCAAAGTTGAATAAACGCTCAACGACGGTACTGTGCTGGTCCTAGGCTAGACCGTGCTAGAGACGCGAGCCTAGAACACTAACAAAATCACGGCACTGCACGTAAACAAGGGAAAAGCACACTCTGGAAAAAAAATTTGCTCTTATTTTTTTTTGCGCTGTTTTTTTTGCGCTGCTTTTTTTTTGCGAAAAATCACTATAATGGCAAGTGTCTCAAAACTCTTCCTAGGTCAAACCGACGGGATGGGCACGAAATTTTTTCGACCAATTTTTTTTTGTTTTTTCGACTGCCCGGACCCAAAAACTGGAAACGGGTCAAAAAAACTTCCTATAATGGCACCTGTCTCAAAACACTCAGAAACACCTAAAAATAGGATAGCCAGAATTTTTTTCGAAAAATGCATTTTCGGAAAATTTTGGGCCTAAACGGAGGGTGGTTTTCGGATTTTTTTTTCCGAAACCTACTCCGGCAAGGAAACACGAATCGGAAACTAGATGGATCTCGAAAACAAACCTAATATGCAAGGAACTCGGATTGGTGGTGGATATATGGTGGTGGTATATGGCAGCGGTGGTGGTAGCGATGGTAGTATATGGATATGGATCGGTGGTGGTATATGGACACGGATTGGTGGTGGTATATGGATACGGATTCGGAGTGGTGGTGGTAGGTGCAGGGGCGATGCTGATGGTGCGGTGGCGGCGTGACAACTTATGACCAGAACTCGAAACTGTAAAAGACTAACGCTAAGACCAGCAACTCGACACGACGATGCAACCGCAAATTCAACAAAGCAAAACCCTAAAAAGATTATGCAAAGGCTCAGATTGGTTCGGATATGATGAACTAACCCTATTTTTTTTGGCTTTTTCGTGGACTGTAGGTATGAAGAACAGACTCGATCTAAACTACGAAAAACTGTAAAATCTCACCGAGCAACCTGGAAATCTGATACCACTTGATAGAGGCAAAGGTGTCCCGTCTTTCGATGAGATGATGGATTTCGCTTTGGTGGAAGTCAACTTTGACGATCCGACTACGAACGTGCGAGGACGTCGCGGCTTAGCAATTGCTAAACCAACTCCAAGAGGTTATTGACCACGCTGGAGCACGATCAACCTGATCACGAGGGTCTGTTTCCTGCGAGCAAACAAAGAACAAGCAAGAAACTGAGATTGCAATCTGGATATTGCGAATATAAGATGAAAGCTTTATCGATCAAGGTGGGGTTCTGTGACGCATTTGTCTGGTTGTTGAACACAAACGAAGTACGCGAAGTTGCAGCGATGGCGAACTTTAATCTAAACAAAACCCAAAGTCTAAACGATGCCCTAAGGGCTGTATATATGGAGGAAGAGGGGGGAATTTCGTGGCCCTTGGTGAAGGGGTCCGAAATCAACCTTATCTCTTGTTTCCCCACACATACGGACTCTAAAAATAGCCTATACTTATGTATTTCGAAATTACATGGGCCTGGCCCAATAATAAGGTGACGCAGCACCTATAATAGCCTCGGGACGAAATTTATGAAGTGACATCTTGTATATTTCGTCCAAGGCTTCATGCACCCATTATGGTGGCTTCAAAGTCCTGAAATCATCACTTGTAACTCCGTTCTTGTTCCCCTTGCGCATGTCATCATCTCCATGCTTGTTCTTTCTCCAATGTTCATCCTTCTCCAAGCTAGGCCCTTCATTTGTAAGCAAAACAAATGTATCCAATTTAGGCAGCATCATATTCTCATGAACATTAGAATCATTACCAAGAAACGAAAGTACCTGGTAATTTAGTTGGCGTGCGCGAGCTCTAGTAATTGGTCCAGTATGTATAGCAACAGGGGTTGTGGGTGTAACAATTGTATTGATGTCCTCATCAGCAGTCCAGCAATGGCTTCAGTGTCGAGGCGCATATGAGGGAAAATGCGCCCTTGATCATACAGAACACAGGAGTAATAGCTTCGCTGCTGATGACTCCAGAACCGATCTGATGATATTCTTGGCTTTGTGTAGGGGTTCTTTGAGCTTTCAAAGAATGTGTTGTGGCTTTTGAAGCCATTTGCATTGAAAGACCCGACAGATGTGGCAGTACCTGGTAATCTTGGCAGTCTTGGCTTTGGCTTCTGGACCTGAGGCCTATGCTCAATGTGATAGTCAAACTGAGGACCCGAGACAGTAGGCGGAGGGACTAGAATGGGCCATCTTACTGTGATTAGCTCACCATGGTTGTATGCTTGCTCGATTGTATAGGGCCTTGGTGGCGGAACAAGAGCAGTGGCAGCAGCTGAGGCTTCAGGCTGCACAACAGGTGCTTCAGGAGCAGTTGCCTCATTGGTTTCAGGCACACTGGTTGGTTCAAGCTCCACATTAGCTTCAGTCATGACAATGTCATGAGCTTCACTTGCGTTGGTAGTGGCAGCTTCAGGATTTTCAACCTCCACTTGCTGAGCTGGAGGGTCAGGCACAGACACGTTCACTTCATGAACAGTTTCTTCAGGAATGGGGGGAGTATGGACACTTTCTTCTTGACGTTCTTCATCAGCTGATGCAGCCGGATTGTCTTCAACAGCTGGGGCTTCAGACTCGGAGACATTCACAACAGGAGTGGCTTCTAAAAACACTTGACGTGCAACAGGTTGATGATGCACTTCTCCTTCTGGAACGCTCGGAAGTGGGACTTGAGGCCTTGGTCCTTTGTGAAGCCTTTGTAGTACAGGCGACGCCTTTGGAGATGGAGTGGGCAGGTCCTCAGCCTCTTCAACTTGCACAGATGGTGTGTCTTGTTGTTGTTGGGGAGTACTGGAGGAGTCTTGGTGTTGTGGGCGATCAGCCCATGAAGCATCCTGACCAATTGGCGTCAGAGGAAGACCAATGCTGATAAGTTCGCTGTTCATGAGAACAGGCGATGATACCACATTGTATTCAAGTTGAGGAAGAACTTCATCATCTTCAACATTGTCATGGTGACCAATGTCTTCAGAAGTGATGGGATCAACTGCTGGCTCTTCAGCTTCAGGAGCCTCTGTGGAAGAAGGCTCATGAATAGTCATGCGAAGTTCTTGGGATGCAGATGCAGGATGAACCACTGAGATGGGTTCAACAACAAGGGGCTCTGTGGGAGCAGCCCGACTCTTCTTGATCTTGCGCTTCTTCTTGGAGGGAGCAGCTTCACAGGCTTCGAAGGTTTTACTTTTTCTGGCTTCAGCCTCTTCAGCCCTCATCTTCTTCTATTCTGAAGCGGTAGTAGTGACCTTTGGCTTCGAGCCAGTCATGCTGCTTGGGAAGATAATGCGAGGTGCTTCTTGACTTGAAGGTGCAGGTTGGACAGTGGAGAGCTTCTTCTTCTTTGCTGCCATCCTGGGGTCAATGCCAGGACGGCCAAGAGACTTGCGCTTCTCAGCCTCATTATAGGCAAGCACACACTTGTCAGCCAGACTCTTCATATGCTCTTTGGAGCCTCGAGCTTCTTCACGCTTCTTGTGAAAGGCTTCTTTGAGCTCGTGCAACATGATCTTGAAGTTCTTGACATCTTGTATGCTGAGCTTTGCCACATGCTTCTTGAACTGAGCCTTTTCATAGTCATTTTTGTTTTTCAGCTCAACGATGCGCTGAGCAATAGCTAGCTCAGAAGCAATGGCGCCATTGAAGGCAACGCTGAGGCCAATTGGAAGTTGCAGATCATCAAAGCTGAGATTTGGTGTGTCAAACCACTCATCAATGAAGTTATGAATGACTGCCACGTCAAAGAGAGGCAAGTTGTTGAAGATCTCTGCTTCTTCCTTGCTCTTGATCAGTTGCTCAAGAGCATCATCTGCAAGATCGTCATTGCTGGACAGATCAATGTGCTCTTCACGCAGAATAACAGCTAGAGTCAAAGCCTGATCAGTACTCTTGACGATTTTCTTTTTCTTCTCCGTCTTCTTGGAGATGCGGGAAAAATCTTCAGACTGCACACTGGCTTCAGGAGGTGCAGTGGCCAGTGGCTTCACTCGAGAAGCTTTTGGAGGAGCAGCTGATGATGAAGCCTTAATCTTCTTTGGCTTCTGCGGCCTTGGAGGAGGAGCTGGGGCTTCATCAGAATCAGCATCATTGTTAGAATGATCCACTTTGGCACCTTGTTCCAAGATGTAGGAGATGAGGCCATCAAGGTTTGCAAAGGGGCCAATTTTATTTTCTTCAGCTTCACGTGTGCCATCATCACGGGGAGCAGAGGGACCAGGATTGAAGTCTAATCCCCATGACTTCTTGTTTTCCTTTGCCGAAGCAAACTGGAAGTTGCGCTTGAAGAGATTGTCGTCACGACACCAGAGCAGTGATGATGGGTCGGCTTCTTCAGGCTGTGGTCCATGGACCATGCAAGGATAGAATTCTTGCGCAATGGCTTCAGCTTTGTTCTTGGGGGGAAGGCCTCGATAGAGAATATCACCCCAAGGGCTCTTGATAGCATTCTTCTTTGCATACTCCTGGGTGACGAACTTGTACTTGAACCACTGTTCAGCCCAATAGCGTCGAATCCATTGGATTCGAGTCTTGCACTGATTGTAATCCTCTTCAGGATCTGTTTTGTAGATTTCAGCAAGATCATCAGGCAGATCCTTTGAAGTTCCCCCACGTCGTTGTCTGCCACCCTTCCTTACTGATTTCTCTGCAGCCATGAACTTCAAACTGAACGGTTTCAATATGTTCAAAGGCTTCAAAGGCTTTCGCTTGCTGGTCAGACAGAAACTGGCTTCAGGAGAATCAATGTGTTGCTGTAAGAATTCTGTAAACGATTGCAGATTATGAGAACCTAGGGATTCTCCCACGGACATGTACTTGTGACAGCATTAGAGATGTGAGGGAAGGGGAAGAGGTCATATGCATTCTCAGAAGATTTTGAAGATAAATCAGTTTGAAGACATTGACCTCATGTTGCGAAGACATTCACTTATATGTTCAGAGTCGGTTCCAGATTTGTACGAATCCTTGAATAAGTACAAGTGAGGAATCTAACTAGATGTGAAGCTTAAGTTAATATACTAGGTAGTATGAGATGCAGAAAAAATAGATCTAACTTTGTATAGACAGAAACCAATTTTGGTAAATTGGATGAATCATTGAGGATCAAAAAGATGGTAAAAATAGAGTTATATTTACCACACGAAGACTGCTAGATGGGAAGAATTTGGAGACCGAGGAGTTCAGTTGATAGAGGCTAAGGTGTCCCGTCTTTCGATGAGATGATGGATATCGCTTTGGTGGAAGTCGACTTTGACGATCCGACTACGTACGTGCGAGGACGTCGCGCCTTAGCAATCGCTAAACCAACTCCGAGAGGTTATTGACCACGCCGGAGCACGATCAACCTGACCACGAGGGTCTGTTTCCTGCGAGCAAACGAAGAACAAGCAAGAAACTAAGATTGCAATCTGGATATTGCGAATATAAGATGAAAGCTTTATTGATCAAGGTGGGGTTCTGTGACGCCTTTGTCTGGTCGTTGAACACAAACGAAGTACGCGAAGTTGCAGCTATGGCGAACTTTTAATCTAAACAAAACCCAAAATCTAAACGATGCCCTAAGGGCTGTATATATGGAGGAAGAGGGGGGAATTTCGTGGCCCTTGGTGGAGGGGTCCGAAATCAACCCTATCTCTTGTTTCCCCACACATACGGACTCTAAAAATAGCCTATATTTATGTATTTCGAAATTACATGGGCCTGGCCCAATAATAAGGTGACGCAGCACCAAAAATAGCCTCGGGACGAAATTTATGAAGTGGCATCTTGTATATTTCGTCCAAGGCTTCATGCACCCATTATGGTGGCTTCAAAGTCCTGAAATCATCACTTGTAACTCCGTTCTTGTTCCCCTTGCGCATGCCATCATCTCCATGCTTGTTCTTGCTCCAATGTTCATCCTTCTCCAAGCTAGGCCCTTCATTTGTAAGCAAAACAAATGTATCCAATTTAGGCAGCATCATATTCTCGTGAACATTAGAATCATTACCAAGAAACAAAAGTACCTGGTAATTTAGTTGGCGTGCACGAGCTCTAGTAATTGGTCCAGTATGTATAGCAGCAGGGGCTGTGGGTATAACAATTGTATTGATGTCCTCATCATCCTCCCCTTCTTGAAATGAAGTCGTCCTCGACGGAAGTTCATCTTCCTCACCCAAATAAGGCTTCAAATCTGCAATGTTGAAAGTGGGACTAACCCCAAAATCTGCAGGCAGCTCAAGTTTATATGCATTATCATTTATTTTCTCTAACACCTTAAAGGGACCATCAGCACGTGGCATTAACTTTGATTTGGGCAAATCAGGAAATCTATCCTTACGCAAATCTAACCAAACAAGATCTCCAGGTGCAAACACAACATGTTTTCTACCCTTATCTCCAGCAAGTTTATATTTAGCATTCATGCGCTCAATGTTTTCCTTAGTTAACTCATGCATTTTTAAAATCAATTCAGCACGTTGTTTAGCATCAAAATTAACCTTCTCCGAAGATGGAAGAGGCACCTATTGATTCTATTTGTAGCACCACTTCTTAGTAGTCTGTAGGATCATATTCTTGTGTGTTTCTATTGCTGCTAACCATGTCAGGATCACAAGCCGACGAGACTGACTGGGAGAACTTATCATTTAGAATCAATAGGTGCCTCTTCCATCTTCGGAGAAGGTTAGTTTTGATGCTAAACAACGTGCTGAATTGATTTTAAAAATGCATGAGTTAACTAAGGAAAACATTGAGCGTATGAATGCTAAATATAAACTTGCTGGAGATAAGGGTAGAAAACATGTTGTGTTTGCACCTGGAGATCTTGTTTGGTTACATTTGCGTAAGGATAGATTTCCTGATTTGCGCAAATCAAAGTTAATGCCACGTGCTGATGGTCCCTTTAAGGTGTTAGAGAAAATAAATGATAATGCATATAAACTGGAGCTGCCTGCAGATTTTGGGGTTAGTCCCACTTTTAACATTGCAGATTTGAAGCCTTATTTGGGTGAGGAAGATGAACTTCCGTCGAGGACGACTTCATTTCAAGAAGGGGAGGATGATGAGGACATCAATACAATTGTTACACCCACAGCCCCTGCTGCTATACATACTGGACCAATTACTAGAGCTCGTGCACGCCAACTAAATTACCAGGTACTTTCGTTTCTTGGTAATGATTCTAATGTTCATGAGAATATGATGCTGCCTAAATTGGATACATTTGTTTTGCTTACAAATGAAGGGCCTAGCTTGGAGAAGGATGAACATTGGAGCAAGAACAAGAACGGAGTTACAAGTGATGATTTCAGGACTTTGAAGCCACCATAATGGGTGCATGAAGCCTTGGACGAAATATACAAGATGCCACTTCATAATTTTCGTCCCGAGGCTATTTTAGGTGCTGCGTCACCTTATTATTGGGCCAGGCCAATGTAATTTCGAAATACGTAAGTATAGGCTATTTTTAGAGTCCGTATATGTGGGGAAACAAAAGATAGGGTTGATTTCGGACCCCTCCACCAAGGGCCACGAAATTCCCCCCTCTTCCTCCATATATACAGCCATTAGGGCATCGTTTAGACTTTGGGTTTTGTTTAGATTAAAAGTTCGCCATAGCTGCAACTTCGCGTACTTCGTTTGTGTTCAACGACCAGACAATGGCGTCACAGAACCCCACCTTGAACCATAAAGCTTTCATCTTATATTCGCAAATATCCAGATTGCAATCTCAGTTTCTTGCTTGTTCTTCGTTTGCTCGCAGGAAACAGACCCTCGTGGTCAGGTTGATCCTGCTCCGGCGTGGTCAATAACCTCTCGGAGTTGGTTTAGCGATTGCTAAGGCGCGACGTCCTCGCACGTTCGTAGTCGGATCGTCAAAGTCGACTTCCACCAAAGCGAAATCCACCATCTCATCGAAAGACGGGACACCTTTGCCTCTATCACCACCCTCCGTTTAGGCCCAAAAATTTTCGAAAACGCATTTTTCGAAAAATTTTCTGGCTATCCTATTTTTAGGTGTTTTTGAGTGTTTTGAGACAGGTGCCATTATAGGAAGTTTTTTTTTTTTGACCCGTTTCCAGTTTTTGGGTCTGGGCAGTTGAAAAAGAAAATTGGTCGAAAATTTTTTTTGCCCATCCTGTCAGTTTGACCTAGGAAGAGTTTTGAGACACTCGCCATTATAGTGATTTTTCGCAAAAAAAAGCAGCGCAAAAAAAGAGCGAAAAAAAATCTAGAGTGTGCTTTTCCCTTGTTTGCGTGCCGCGCCGTGATTTTGTTGGTGTTCTAGGCTCGTGTCTCTAGCACAGTCTAGCCTAGGACCAGCACAGTACCGTCGTTGAGCGTTTATTCAACTTTGCATCTCTGAATTGATTATTGCTGACCTTTTTTGCTACCATATTATAAGCCTTCCCAGCTCCACATACATCTACGTCGTGCGTTTGACTCTCCCTGGTAATCGCTCTATCCAAGCTTTGAGAGTTTTTGACTACAACAGTTGCCGATCACCGCCTGCTGCTGGGTAAGAACTGGTAAGAATTTGAGATTTGCTTGACGGATTTGTGACACCCACCACCACCTCTTGTTACTAGTCTGTAGGATCATATTCTTGTGTGTTTCTATTGCTGCTAACCATGCTAGGATCACAAGCCGACGAGACTGACTGGGAGAACATGACGAATAAGGATTTGCATGATAAATTTCAGCAAATGATGAGTGGACAGGTGCAAGATGTGCTAAACAGATTTGAAGAGGCCATGGAGAAGATAGATGGCATGGAGAAGACGTTCGAAACAAAGCTCGATAACAAGTTTAATGAATTGCTCGCGCGTCTTCCACCACCACCACCCGCTGCACCTAACGCACCTCTCCAACAACAACAACAACGACTACCTCCACGTCACGAAACAGATCTCCGCGAGCGAGCCGTGTTCCTCTTGCGTTTGGCCAAACTATTGGTGCTGCTGTTGATACTTCTGTGGCTCCTGCTGCTGATGCGGAGGAGGATGATTATGTGGGAGATTACGAGGATGAGGTTGCTCAAAATCAGAACTACGTGCAACCACCTGCACCACAACCACTAGGTCGTCCATATGCAAATAATCACAATGGTAGGGCTTTCCCTCAGGTACGAGATCATGACCATCTTCCTAAACTGAAATTGAATATTCCACCTTTCGAGGGTAGATATGTTCCTGATATATATCTTACTTGGGAGTTAGAAACTGAACAACGATTTACATGTTTACAATATCCCGAGGAGAGACGGGTTGCCGCTGCTGTTTGTGCTTTCACTAGTTTTGCATGTGTATGGTGGTCTGAACATTGTAGATTATATCCTATTCCAACTACTTGGGCTGCTTTGAAAACTGCTATGTGTACTCGTTGGGTTCCACCATATTATCAACGTGAATTGCTTCAGAAATTACAGCGCTTAAGACAAGGAAAAAATTCTGTAGAAGAATATTATCAGGAATTACAAACTGGCATGATTAGATGTGGTATTGTTGAGGAGAATGAAGCTATGCTTGCATGTTTTCTAGGTGGATTAAATAGAGAGATTCAGACCATTCTAGATTATAAGGAGTATATTAATATCACTCGTTTATTCCATCTTGCTTGTAAAGCTGAACGTGAAGTGCAGGATCGACAAGCATTGGCACGAACTAACTTTTCTGCAGGCCGACCTTCATCATGGACATCGCGTGCATCTTCTACTTCAACTGCACCAGCACCTCACTCAGGTGTCTCCTCCAGTCGTGATACAAGAAAACAGGCACAACCACCATTATCTTCCAAGAGCGCACCTGCTGGGCCTGCACAGAGTTCTGCTTCTTCCATGGCATCAACAGGGCACACAAGTGATATTATTTGTCGTCGTTGTAAGGGAGGAGGTCATTATGTGAGAGAATGCAAATCTCTGCGTGTGATGATTGCTACCGCGGATGGTGGATATGAGTCCGCTAGTGACTATGATGAGGAGACTTTGGCTCTTATTACACGTGAAGAACATGGTGGAGATGATTCTGATCATGAGACGCAATACATGGCTCCTGAAGACGCTGATAGGTATGAATGTTTAGTTGCTCAACGTGTTTTGAGTGTGCAGGTCATACAAGCTGAGCAAAATCAGAGGCACAATTTGTTCCATACCAAGGGAGTTGTGAAGGAACGTTCTGTGCGCGGCATCATAGACGGAGGGAGCTGCAACAACTTGGCTAGCATGGAGATGGTGGAGAAGCTTTCTCTCACCACAAGACCACATCCATATCCTCACTACATCCAATGGTTCAACAACAGCGGCAAGGTTAAGGTAACACGTACTGTTCGTGTGCATTTTAGTATCTCTACATATGCTGATTATGTTGATTGTGATGTGGTACCTATGCAAGCATGTTCCTTATTACTTGGTAGACCATGGAAATTTGATAAACATTCTGTACACCATGGTAGAAACAATCACTATACTCTTGTTCATAAGGATAAAAATATTACTTTGCTTCCTATGACTCCTTGATGAGGACACGACTACCTTGGATATGACCAAAAATATTACATATATGCATATTTGTCAGGTGATTTCTAGTGCAAACTATTCAATAATCTATTTATGTTATCCAGAACAAAAATACTTCACACACTTTTGTGTTTTGTCTAATTGCAGGTGTATGGGACATTTGTACAATCCACATATGAAGATAAGGAAGAAAAAGATGTTTATTTGCTGTCCAAAAAGTTCTCTCACGTCACTTTTGGCCCAAGAGAAGATAGAGTCCAAGTCTCTCACGTTCTGGATTCAGATTCGGACTGCACAGACACACCTGAATCAAAACGCACACAAGTTTTTCACACGGACTCCGAATTGGGTGATTCTTTTTTTGTTGGAAACTAGATTTCGTGCACTCTCCAACCCAATTGGAATCACCTTCAAATTCGTCCGGAGCGTTGAGTTGTGGATGAAACAATCTGATGCTGCAGCAGAATCCGAGTCAAACTACAAGTCCAAAGGTGTTACATCACCTCCACTTGGGCCCATTGGCCTTGTACGACCTAGATTTAGTTTTAGGCTGCCTTGGGACGTTCTCCCACCTCCTTGGCCGCCACCCCTTGCTCCTATATAAGTAGATCCATCTAGTAGCTTTTCCGTGGGATTTGTTTAGTTAAAAGTTAGCCATTGCAACTTCGTGTGCTTCGTTTGTGTCCAACGACCAGACCAAGACCACTTTTCGGATCCCCACCATTATCAATACTTCATACATATTCGCAATATTCAGATTGATTTTATCATATTCTTGCTTGTTCTTCGATTGCTTGCAGGAATAGACCTTCGTGGTCAGGTTGATCGTGTTCCGGCGTGGTCAATAACCTCTCGGAGTTGGTTTAGCGATTGCTAAGGCACAACGTCGTTGCACGTTTGTAGTCGGATCGTCAAAGTCGTCTCCACCAAATCGATAGTTATCATCTCATCAAAAGATCGGGACACCCCGCCTCTATCAAGTGGTATCAGTTTTCAGGTTGCTCGGTGAGAATTTCCAGTTTTCCTAGATTAGATTTATTTTCTTACCTATTGTCCAAGAAAAAGCCACAAAAAAGAGTTAGAACTATTCATCCTTGGTCCAAGCCAGTCTGAGCCTTTGCAATTTTCTTTTCATTGCTTGCATAGTTGAATTATCGGTTGCATCGTCGTGTCGAGTTGCTGGTCTTAGTGTCTAGTTCCTTTAGAGTTTCGAGTTCTGTTCACATTAGTTACGCCGCCGCCGCATCATTATCCCTTCCGCCGTCCACCATCCCATCTATTAATTTCCACCACGTGCTATGCACTGTTCATTGTCATAATCATAGTTGAGGTCATTCACATCTTCACCTGATCCAATCTGCATCTTATCTAGTTTGTCTTGGAAAGAGGGAGAGAAAAAAGAGAGAGAGAGAAAAAAAGAGAAAAAAAGAAAGAAAAAAAAGAAAAAAAAGAGAGAAGAAAAAGAAAAAAAACGTGAGAAAAAAAAAGAGAGAAGAAAAAAAACTCGGATCTATCTAGAATCAATCTCGTACCTGAATTCGGATTGGAATCTGTTTTGCGCACTGTTCAGTAAAACAGGTGTATCTTCCTCATACGAAGTCCATTTTGCCTCCGTGAGTACTCAAATTGAAGCTAGCGACGAGCCGCATCTAAATAGTTGCAAAAGCTAGTTCAATATTTGACACCTCAAAATCGGCTTCTAAATAGGTCTTTTTGCCCTCCGAAGTTCGTGAACACAGCTTGTTCCAATTTTTCAAGCCAGTTTTAGAATTCTTTGACTCCTCATATTAACTCGGAATTGAGTGATTCTTTTTGCATTGGAAAGCTTGAGTTAGTAGCATTCTTTGAAAGAATTTATCAGAAAATTGTCTCAAACTTTTCAAGAGGAAAGTTGGAGAGAGAGTTGTTGTATATCCTGCTTGGCAGTTGTTTTTCATCATTATCTTCACTGCCGTTGTGATCTTCACTTATATCTTGCTGTCAAGAGCTACTTAGTATCCTTCATTGATGCTAGTTGTGCTACGCCGTGACCTCATTAGTGTTCTAGGCTCGCGTCTCTAGTCCGGTCTAGCCTGGGACCAGCACAGTACCGTCGTTGAGCGTTTATTCAACATTGCATCTTTGAATTGATTATTGCTAATCTTTTGCTACCATATATAGCCAACCCAGCTCCACATATTTCTACACCGTGTATACGTACGCTCCCCTGGCAATCGCTTTACTCAATATTCGGAGTTACTTGACACCGCTGGTTGCCGATCACCGCCT